>NW_027207605.1:0-201000 GCF_963455315.2 Globicephala melas
GTCCCCTAACCCTAACCCTAGCCCGAACCCTAACCCTAACCCTTCCCCGAAGCCTGACCCTCACCCGTCCCCTAATCCTAACCCGTACGCTAACACTACCCCGCGCCCTCACACGTACGCTCCCCCTAAAGCGTTGTCGTACCCTCACCTGGACCCTAAACCGTCCCCGTCCCCTAACCCTAACCCTAGCCCGAACCCTAACCCTAACCCTTCCCCGAAGCCTGACCCTCACCCGTCCCCTAATCCTAACCCGTACGCTAACACTAACCCGCGCCCTCACACGTACGCTCCCCCTAAAGCGTTGTCGTACCCTCACCTGGACCCTAAACCGTCCCCGTCCCCTAACCCTAACCCTAGCCCGAACCCTAACCCTAACCCTTCCCCGAAGCCTGACCCTCACCCGTCCCCTAATCCTAACCCGTACGCTAACACTAACCTGCGCCCTCACACGTACGCTCCCCCTAAAGCGTTGTCGTACCCTCACCTGGACCCTAAACCGTCCCCGTCCTCTAACCCTAACCCTAGCCCGAACCCTAACCGTAACCCTTCCCCGAAGCCTGACCCTCACCCGTCCCCTAATCCTAACCGGTACGCTAACACTAACCCATGCCCTCACTCGTACGCTCCTCCTAAAGCGTTGTCGTACCCTCACTTAGACCCTAAACCGTCCCCGTACCCTAACCCTAACCCTAGCCCGAACCCTAACCCTAACCCTTCCCCGAAGCCTGACCCTCACCCGTCCCCTAATCCTAACCCGTACGGTAACACTAACCCACGCCCTCACACGTACGCTCCCCGGAAAGTGTTGTCGTACCCTCACCTGGACCCTAAACCGTCCCCGTCCCCTAACCCTAACCCTAGCCCGAACCCTAACCCTAACCCTTCCCCGAAGCCTGACCCTCACCCGTCCCCTAATCCTAACCCGTACGCTAACACTAACCCGCGCCCTCACACGTACGCTCCCCCTAAAGCGTTGTCGTTCCCTCACCTGGACCCTAAACTGTCCCCGTCCCCTAACCCTAAACCTAGGCCGAACCCTAACCCTAACCCTTCCCCGAAGCCTGACCCTCACCCGTCCCCTAATCCTAACCCGTACGCTAACACTAACCCGCGCCCTCACACGTATGCTCCCCCTAAAGCGTTGTCGTACCCTCACCTGGACCCTAAACCGTCCCCGTCCCCTAACCCTAACCCTAGCCCGAACCCTAAACCTAACCCTTCCCCGAAGCCTGACCCTCACCCGTCCCCTAATCCTAACCCGTACGCTAACACTAACCCGCACCCTCACACGTACGCTACCCCTAAAGCGTTGTCGTACCCTCACCTGGACCCTAAACCGTCCCCGTCCCCTAACCCTAACCCTAGCCCGAACCCTAACCCTAACCCTTCCCCGAAGCCTGACCCTCACCCGTCCCCTAATCCTAACCCGTACGCTAACACTAACCCGCGCCCTCACTCGTACGCTCCCCCTAAAGCGTTTTCTTACCCTCACCTGGACCCTAAACCGTCCCCGTACCCTAACACTAACCCTAGCCCGAACCCTAACCCTAACCCTTCCCCGAAGCCTGACCCTCACCCGTCCCCTAATCCTAACCCGTACGCTAACACTAACCCGCGCCCTCACACGTACGCTCCCCCTAAAGCGTTGTCGTACCCTCACCTGGACCCTAAACCGTCCCCATCCCCTAACCCTAACCCTAGCCCGAACCCTAACCCTAACCCTTCCCGGAAGCCTGACCCTCACCCGTCCCCTAATCCTAACCCGTACGCTAACACTAACCCGCGCCCTCACACGTACGCTCCCCCTAAAGCGTTCTCGTACCCTCACCTGGACCCTAAACCGTCCCCGTCCCCTAACCCTAACCCTAGCCCGAAACCTAACCCTAACCCTTCCCCGAAGCCTGACCCTCACCCGTCCCCTAATCCTAACCCGTACGCTAACACTAACCCGCGCCCTCACACGTACGCTCCCCCTAAAGCGTTGTCGTACCCTCACCTGGACGCTAAACCGTCCCCGTCCCCTAACGCTAACCCTAGACCGAACCCTAACCCTAACACTTCCCCGAAGCCTGACCCTCACCCGTCCCCTAATCCTAACCCGTACGCTAACACTAACCCGCGCCCTCACACGTACGCTCCCCCTAAAGCGTTGTCGTACTCTCACCTGGACCCTAAACCGTCCCCGTCCCCTAAACCTAACCCTAGCCCGAACCCTAACCCTAACCCTTCCCCGAAGCCTGACCCTCACCCATCCCCTAATCCTAACCCGTACGCTAACACTAACCGGCGCCCTCAAACGTACGCTCCCCCTAAAGCGTTGTCGTACCCTCACCTGGACCCTAAACCGTCCCCGTCCCCTAACCCTAACCCTAGCCCGAACCCTAACCCTAACCCTTCCCCGAAGCCTGACACTCACCCGTCCCCTAATCCTAAACCGTACGCTAACACTAACCCACGCCCTCACACGTACGCTCCCCCTAAAGCGTTGTCGTACCCTCACCTGGACCCTAAACCGTCCCCGTCCCCTAACCCTAACCCTAGCCCGAACCCTAACTCTAACCCTTCCCCGAAGCCTGACCCTCACCCGTCCCCTAATCCTAACCCGTACGCTAACACTAACCCGCGCCCTCACACGTACGCTCCCCCTAAAGCGTTGTCGTACCCTCACCTGGACCCTAAACCGTCCCCGTCCCCTAACCCTAACCCTAGCCCGAACCCTAACCCTAACACTTCCCCGAAGCCTGACCCTCACCCGTCCCCTAATCCTAACCCGTACGCTAACACTAACCCGCGCCCTCACACGTACGCTCCCCCTAAAGCGTTGTACCCTCACCTGGACCCTAAACCGTCCCCGTCCCCTAACCCTAACACTAGCCCGAACCCTAACCCTAACCCTTCCATGAAGCCTGACGCTCACCCGTCCCCTAATCCTAACCCGTACGCTAACACTAACCCGCGCCCTCACACGTACGCTCCCCCTAAAGCGTTGTCGTACCCTCACCTGGACCCTAAACCGTCCCCGTACCCTAACCCTAACCCTAGCCCGAACCCTAACCCTAACCCTTCCCCGAAGCCTGACCCTCACCCGTCCCCTAATCCTAACCCGTACTCTAACACTAACCCGCGCCCTCACACGTACGCTCCCCCTAAAGCGTTGTCGTACCCTCACCTGGACCCTAAACCGTCCCCATCCCCTAACCCTACCCCTAGCCCGAACCCTAACCCTAACACTTCCCGGAAGCCTGACCCTCACCCGTCCCCTAATCCTAACCCGTACGCTAACACTAACCCGCGCCCTCACACGTACGCTCCCCCTAAAGCGTTGTCGTACCCTCACCTGGACCCTGAACCGTCCCCGTCCCCTAACCCTAACCCTAGCCCGAAACCTAACCCTAACCCTTCCCCGAAGCCTGACCCTCACCCGTCCCCTAATCCTAACCCGTACGCTAACACTAACCCGCGCCCTCACACGTACGCTCCCCCTAAAGCGTTGTCGTACCCTCACCTGGACCCTAAACCGTCCCCGTCCCCTAACGCTAACCCTAGACCGAACCCTAACCCTAACACTTCCCCGAAGCCTGACCCTCACCCGTCCCCTAATCCTAACCCGTACGCTAACACTAACCCGCGCCCTCACACGTACGCTCCCCCTAAAGCGTTGTCGTACTCTCACCTGGACCCTAAACCGTCCCCGTCCCCTAACCCTAACCCTAGCCCGAACCCTAACCCTAACCCTTCCATGAAGCCTGACGCTCACCCGTCCCCTAATCCTAACCCGTACGCTAACACTAACCCGCGCCCTCACACGTACGCTCCCCCTAAAGCATTGTCGTACCCTCACCTGGACCCTAAACCGTCCCCGTACCCTAACCCTAACCCTAGCCCGAACCCTAACCCTAACCCTTCCCCGAAGCCTGACCCTCACCCGTCCCCTAATCCTAACCCGTACGCTAACACTAACCCGCGCCCTCACACGTACGCTCCCCCTAAAGCGTTGTCGTACCCTCACCTGGACCCTAAACCGTCCCCATCCCCTAACCCTAACCCTAGCCCGAACCCTAACCCTAACCCTTCCCGGAAGCCTGACCCTCACCCGTCCCCTAATCCTAACCCGTACGCTAACACTAACCCGCGCCCTCACACGTACGCTCCCCCTAAAGCGTTGTCGTACCCTCACCTGGACCCTAAACCGTCCCCGTCCCCTAACCCTAACCCTAGCCCGAAACCTAACCCTAACCCTTCCCCGAAGCCTGACCCTCACCCGTCCCCTAATCCTAACCCGTACGCTAACACTAACCCGCGCCCTCACACGTACGCTCCCCCTAAAGCGTTGTCGTACCCTCACCTGGACCCTAAACCGTCCCCGTCCCCTAACGCTAACCCTAGACCGAACCCTAACCCTAACACTTCCCCGAAGCCTGACCCTCACCCGTCCCCTAATCCTAACCCGTACGCTAACACTAACCCGCGCCCTCACACGTACGCTCCCCCTAAAGCGTTGTACCCTCACCTGGACCCTAAACCGTCCCCGTCCCCTAACCCTAACCCTAGCCCGAACCCTAACCCTAACCCTTCCATGAAGCCTGACGCTCACCCGTCCCCTAATCCTAACCCGTACGCTAACACTAACCCGCGCCCTCACACGTACGCTCCCCCTAAAGCGTTGTCGTACCCTCACCTGGACCCTAAACCGTCCCCGTACCCTAACCCTAACCCTAGCCCGAACCCTAACCCTAACACTTCCCCGAAGCCTGACCCTCACCCGTCCCCTAATCCTAACCCGTACGCTAACACTAACCTGCGCCCTCACACGTACGCTCCCCCTAAAGCGTTGTCGTACCCTCACCTGGACCCTAAACCGTCCCCGTCCTCTAACCCTAACCCTAGCCCGAACCCTAACCGTAACCCTTCCCCGAAGCCTGACCCTCACCCGTCCCCTAATCCTAACCGGTACGCTAATACTAACCCGCGCCCTCACACGTACGCTCCCACTAAAGCGTTGTCGTTCCCTCACCTGGACCCTAAACTGTCCCCGTCCCCTAACCCTAACCCTAGGCCGAACCCTAACCCTAACCCTTCTCCGAAGCCTGACCCTCACCCGTCCCCTAATCCTAGCCCGTACGCTAACACTAACCCGCGCCCTCACACGTACGCTCCCCCTAAAGCGTTGTCGTACCCTCACCTGGACCCTAAACCGTCCCCGTCCCCTAACCCTAACCCTAGCCCGAACCCTAACCCTAACCCTTCCCCGAAGCCTGACCCTCACCCGTCCCCTAATCCTAACCCGTACGCTAACACTAACCCGCGCCCTCACACGTACGCTCCCCCTAAAGCGTTGTCGTACCCTCACCTGGATCCTAAACCGTCCCCGTCCCCTAACCCTAACCCTAGCCCGAACCCTAACCCTAACCCTTCCCCGAAGCCTGACCCTCACCCATCCCCTAATCCTAACCCGTACGCTAACACTAACCCGCGCCCTCACACGTACGCTCCCCCTAAAGCGTTGTCGTACCCTCACCTGGACCCTAAACCGTCCCCGTACCCTAACCCTAACCCTAGCCCGAACCCTAACCCTAACCCTTCCCCGAAGCCTGACCCTCACCCGTCCCCTAATCCTAACCCGTACGCTAACACTAACCCACGCCCTCACACGTACGCTCCCCCTAAAGCGTTGTCGTACCCTCACCTGGACCCTAAACCGTCCCCGTCCCCTAAACCTAACCCTAGCCCGAACCCTAACCCTAACCCTTCCCGGAAGCCTGACCCTCACCCGTCCCCTAATCCTAACCCGTACGCTAACACTAACCCGCGCCCTCACATGTACGCTCCCCCTAAAGCGTTGTCGTACCCTCACCTGGACCCTAAACCGTCCCCGTCCCCTAACCCTAACCCTAGCCCGAAACCTAACCCTAACCCTTCCCCGAAGCCTGACCCTCACCCGTCCCCTAATCCTAACCCGTACGCTAACACTAACCCGCGCCCTCACACGTACGCTCCCCCTAAAGCGTTGTCGTACCCTCACCTGGACCCTAAACCGTCCCCGTCCCCTAACGCTAACCCTAGACCGAACCCTAACCCTAACACTTCCCCGAAGCCTGACCCTCACCCGTCCCCTAATCCTAACCCGTACGCTAACACTAACCCGCGCCCTCACACGTACGCTCCCCCTAAAGCGTTGTCGTACTCTCACCTGGACCCTAAACCGTCCCCGTCCCCTAACCCTAACCCTAGCCCGAACCCTAACCCTAACCCTTCCCCGAAGCCTGACCCTCACCCATCCCCTAATCCTAACCCGTACGCTAACACTAACCGGCGCCCTCAAACGTACGCTCCCCCTAAAGCGTTGTCGTACCCTCACCTGGACCCTAAACCGTCCCCGTCCCCTAACCCTAACCCTAGCCCGAACCCTAACCCTTACCCTTCCCCGAAGCCTGACCCTCACCCGTCCCCTAATCCTAAACCGTACGCTAACACTAACCCACGCCCTCACACGTACGCTCCCCCTAAAGCGTTGTCGTACCCTCACCTGGACCCTAAACCGTCCCCGTCCCCTAACCCTAACCCTAGCCCGAACCCTAACCCTAACCCTTCCCCGAAGCCTGACCCTCACTCGTCCCCTAATCCTAACCCGTACGCTAACACTATCCCGTGGCCTCACACGTACCCTCCCCCTAAAGCGTTTTCGTACTCTCACCTGGACCCTAAACCGTCCCCGTCCCCTAACCCTAACCCTAGCCCGAACCCTAACCCTAACACTTCCCCGAAGCCTGACCCTCACCCGTCCCCTAATCCTAACCCGTACGCTAACACTAACCCGCGCCCTCACACGTACGCTCCCCCTAAAGCGTTGTACCCTCACCTGGACCCTAAACCGTCCCCGTCCCCTAACCCTAACACTAGCCCGAACCCTAACCCTAACCCTTCCATGAAGCCTGACGCTCACCCGTCCCCTAATCCTAACCCGTACGCTAACACTAACCCGCGCCCTCACACGTACGCTCCCCCTAAAGCGTTGTCGTACCCTCACCTGGACCCTAAACCGTCCCCGTACCCTAACCCTAACCCTAGCCCGAACCCTAACCCTAACCCTTCCCCGAAGCCTGACCCTCACCCGTCCCCTAATCCTAACCCGTACTCTAACACTAACCCGCGCCCTCACACGTACGCTCCCCCTAAAGCGTTGTCGTACCCTCACCTGGACCCTAAACCGTCCCCATCCCCTAACCCTACCCCTAGCCCGAACCCTAACCCTAACACTTCCCGGAAGCCTGACCCTCACCCGTCCCCTAATCCTAACCCGTACGCTAACACTAACCCGCGCCCTCACACGTACGCTCCCCCTAAAGCGTTGTCGTACCCTCACCTGGACCCTGAACCGTCCCCGTCCCCTAACCCTAACCCTAGCCCGAAACCTAACCCTAACCCTTCCCCGAAGCCTGACCCTCACCCGTCCCCTAATCCTAACCCGTACGCTAACACTAACCCGCGCCCTCACACGTACGCTCCCCCTAAAGCGTTGTCGTACCCTCACCTGGACCCTAAACCGTCCCCGTCCCCTAACGCTAACCCTAGACCGAACCCTAACCCTAACACTTCCCCGAAGCCTGACCCTCACCCGTCCCCTAATCCTAACCCGTACGCTAACACTAACCCGCGCCCTCACACGTACGCTCCCCCTAAAGCGTTGTCGTACTCTCACCTGGACCCTAAACCGTCCCCGTCCCCTAACCCTAACCCTAGCCCGAACCCTAACCCTAACCCTTCCATGAAGCCTGACGCTCACCCGTCCCCTAATCCTAACCCGTACGCTAACACTAACCCGCGCCCTCACACGTACGCTCCCCCTAAAGCATTGTCGTACCCTCACCTGGACCCTAAACCGTCCCCGTACCCTAACCCTAACCCTAGCCCGAACCCTAACCCTAACCCTTCCCCGAAGCCTGACCCTCACCCGTCCCCTAATCCTAACCCGTACGCTAACACTAACCCGCGCCCTCACACGTACGCTCCCCCTAAAGCGTTGTCGTACCCTCACCTGGACCCTAAACCGTCCCCATCCCCTAACCCTAACCCTAGCCCGAACCCTAACCCTAACCCTTCCCGGAAGCCTGACCCTCACCCGTCCCCTAATCCTAACCCGTACGCTAACACTAACCCGCGCCCTCACACGTACGCTCCCCCTAAAGCGTTGTCGTACCCTCACCTGGACCCTAAACCGTCCCCGTCCCCTAACCCTAACCCTAGCCCGAAACCTAACCCTAACCCTTCCCCGAAGCCTGACCCTCACCCGTCCCCTAATCCTAACCCGTACGCTAACACTAACCCGCGCCCTCACACGTACGCTCCCCCTAAAGCGTTGTCGTACCCTCACCTGGACCCTAAACCGTCCCCGTCCCCTAACGCTAACCCTAGACCGAACCCTAACCCTAACACTTCCCCGAAGCCTGACCCTCACCCGTCCCCTAATCCTAACCCGTACGCTAACACTAACCCGCGCCCTCACACGTACGCTCCCCCTAAAGCGTTGTACCCTCACCTGGACCCTAAACCGTCCCCGTCCCCTAACCCTAACCCTAGCCCGAACCCTAACCCTAACCCTTCCATGAAGCCTGACGCTCACCCGTCCCCTAATCCTAACCCGTACGCTAACACTAACCCGCGCCCTCACACGTACGCTCCCCCTAAAGCGTTGTCGTACCCTCACCTGGACCCTAAACCGTCCCCGTACCCTAACCCTAACCCTAGCCCGAACCCTAACCCTAACACTTCCCCGAAGCCTGACCCTCACCCGTCCCCTAATCCTAACCCGTACGCTAACACTAACCTGCGCCCTCACACGTACGCTCCCCCTAAAGCGTTGTCGTACCCTCACCTGGACCCTAAACCGTCCCCGTCCTCTAACCCTAACCCTAGCCCGAACCCTAACCGTAACCCTTCCCCGAAGCCTGACCCTCACCCGTCCCCTAATCCTAACCGGTACGCTAATACTAACCCGCGCCCTCACACGTACGCTCCCACTAAAGCGTTGTCGTTCCCTCACCTGGACCCTAAACTGTCCCCGTCCCCTAACCCTAACCCTAGGCCGAACCCTAACCCTAACCCTTCTCCGAAGCCTGACCCTCACCCGTCCCCTAATCCTAGCCCGTACGCTAACACTAACCCGCGCCCTCACACGTACGCTCCCCCTAAAGCGTTGTCGTACCCTCACCTGGACCCTAAACCGTCCCCGTCCCCTAACCCTAACCCTAGCCCGAACCCTAACCCTAACCCTTCCCCGAAGCCTGACCCTCACCCGTCCCCTAATCCTAACCCGTACGCTAACACTAACCCGCGCCCTCACACGTACGCTCCCCCTAAAGCGTTGTCGTACCCTCACCTGGATCCTAAACCGTCCCCGTCCCCTAACCCTAACCCTAGCCCGAACCCTAACCCTAACCCTTCCCCGAAGCCTGACCCTCACCCATCCCCTAATCCTAACCCGTACGCTAACACTAACCCGCGCCCTCACACGTACGCTCCCCCTAAAGCGTTGTCGTACCCTCACCTGGACCCTAAACCGTCCCCGTACCCTAACCCTAACCCTAGCCCGAACCCTAACCCTAACCCTTCCCCGAAGCCTGACCCTCACCCGTCCCCTAATCCTAACCCGTACGCTAACACTAACCCACGCCCTCACACGTACGCTCCCCCTAAAGCGTTGTCGTACCCTCACCTGGACCCTAAACCGTCCCCGTCCCCTAAACCTAACCCTAGCCCGAACCCTAACCCTAACCCTTCCCGGAAGCCTGACCCTCACCCGTCCCCTAATCCTAACCCGTACGCTAACACTAACCCGCGCCCTCACATGTACGCTCCCCCTAAAGCGTTGTCGTACCCTCACCTGGACCCTAAACCGTCCCCGTCCCCTAACCCTAACCCTAGCCCGAAACCTAACCCTAACCCTTCCCCGAAGCCTGACCCTCACCCGTCCCCTAATCCTAACCCGTACGCTAACACTAACCCGCGCCCTCACACGTACGCTCCCCCTAAAGCGTTGTCGTACCCTCACCTGGACCCTAAACCGTCCCCGTCCCCTAACGCTAACCCTAGACCGAACCCTAACCCTAACACTTCCCCGAAGCCTGACCCTCACCCGTCCCCTAATCCTAACCCGTACGCTAACACTAACCCGCGCCCTCACACGTACGCTCCCCCTAAAGCGTTGTCGTACTCTCACCTGGACCCTAAACCGTCCCCGTCCCCTAACCCTAACCCTAGCCCGAACCCTAACCCTAACCCTTCCCCGAAGCCTGACCCTCACCCATCCCCTAATCCTAACCCGTACGCTAACACTAACCGGCGCCCTCAAACGTACGCTCCCCCTAAAGCGTTGTCGTACCCTCACCTGGACCCTAAACCGTCCCCGTCCCCTAACCCTAACCCTAGCCCGAACCCTAACCCTTACCCTTCCCCGAAGCCTGACCCTCACCCGTCCCCTAATCCTAAACCGTACGCTAACACTAACCCACGCCCTCACACGTACGCTCCCCCTAAAGCGTTGTCGTACCCTCACCTGGACCCTAAACCGTCCCCGTCCCCTAACCCTAACCCTAGCCCGAACCCTAACCCTAACCCTTCCCCGAAGCCTGACCCTCACTCGTCCCCTAATCCTAACCCGTACGCTAACACTATCCCGTGGCCTCACACGTACCCTCCCCCTAAAGCGTTTTCGTACTCTCACCTGGACCCTAAACCGTCCCCGTCCCCTAACCCTAACCCTAGCCTGAACCCAAACCCTAACCCTTCCCCGAAGCCTGACCCTCACCCGTCCCCTAATCCTAACTCGTACGCTAACACTAACCCGCGCCCTCACACGTACGCTCCCCCTAAAGCGTTGTCGTACCCTCACCTGGACCCTAAACCGTCCCCGTCCCCTAACCCTAACCCTAGCCCAAACCCTAACCCTAACCCTTCCCCGAAGCCTGACGCTCACCCGTCCCCTAATCCTAACCCGTACGCTAACACTAACCCGCGCCCTCACACGTACGCTCCCCCTAAAGCGTTGTCGTACCCTCACCTGGACCCTAAACCGTCCCCGTACCCTAACCCTAACCCTAGCCCGAACCCTAACCCTAACACTTCCCCGAAGCCTGACCCTCACCCGTCCCCTAATCCTAACCCGTACGCTAACACTAACACGCGCCCTCACACGTACGCTCCCCCTAAAGCGTTGTCGTACCCTCACCTGGACCCTAAAGCGTCCCCGTCCCCTAACACTAACCCTAGCCCGAACCGTAACCCTAACCCTTCCCCGAAGCCTGACCCTCACCCGTCTCCTAATCCTAACCCGTACGGTAACACTAACCCACGCCCTCACACGTTCGCTCCCCATAAAGTGTTGTCGTACCCTCACCTGGACCCTAAACCGTCCCCGTCCCCTAACCCTAACCCTAGCCCGAACCCTAACCCTAACCCTTCCCCGAAGCCTGACCCTCACCCGTCCCCTAATCCTAACCCGTACGCTAACACTAACCCACGCCCTAACACGTAAGCTCCCCCTAAAGCGTTGTCATACCCTCACCTGGACCCTAAACCGTCCCCGTCCCCTAACCCTAACCCTAGCCCGAACCCTAACCCTAACCCTTCCCCGAAGCCTGACCCTCACCCGTCCCCTAATCCTAACCCGTACGCTATCACTAACCCGCGCCCTCACACGTACGCTCCCCCTAAAGCGTTGTCGTACCCTCACCTGGACCCTAAACCGTCCCCGTCCCCTAACCCTAACCCTAGCCCGAACCCTAACCCTAACCCTTCCCCGAATCCTGACCCTCACCCATCCCCTAATCCTAACCCGTACGCTAACACTAACCCGCGCCCTCACACGTACGCTCCCCCTAAAGCGTTGTCGTACCCTCACCTGGACCCTAAACCGTCCCCGTACCCTAACCCTAACCCTAGCCCGAACCCTAACCCTAACCCTTCCCCGAAGACTGACCCTCACCCGTCCCCTAATCCTAACCCGTACGCTAACACTAACCCGCGCCCTCACACGTACGCTCCCCCTAAAGCGTTGTCGTACCCTCACCTGGACCCTAAACCGTCCCCGTCCCCTAACCGTAACCCTAGACCGAACCCTAACCCTAACCCTTCCCGGAAGCCTGACCCTCACCCGTCCCCTAATCCTAACCCGTACGCTAACACTAACCCGCGCCCTCACACGTACGCTCCCCCTAAAGCGTTGTCGTACCCTCACCTGGACCCTAAACCGTCCCCGTCCCCTAACCCTAACCTTAGCCCGAAACCTAACCCTAACCCTTCCCCGAAGCCTGACCCTCACCCGTCCCCTAATCCTAACCCGTACGCTAACACTAACCGGCGCCCTCAAACGTACGCTCCCCCTAAAGCGTTGTCGTACCCTCACCTGGACCCTAAACCGTCCCCGTCCCCTAACCCTAACCCTAGCCCGAACCCTAACCCTAACCCTTCCCCGAAGCCTGACCCTCACCCGTCCCCTAATCCTAAACCGTACGCTAACACTAACCCACGCCCTCACACGTACGCTCCCCCTAAAGCGTTGTCGTACCCTCACCTGGACCCTAAACCGTCCCCGTCCCCTAACCCTAACCCTAGCCCGAACCCTAACCCTAACCCTTCCATGAAGCCTGACGCTCACCCGTCCCCTAATCCTAACCCGTACGCTAACACTAACCCGCGCCCTCACACGTACGCTCCCCCTAAAGCGTTGTCGTACCCTCACCTGGACCCTAAACCGTCCCCGTACCCTAACCCTAACCCTAGCCCGAACCCTAACCCTAACCCTTCCCCGAAGCCTGACCCTCACCCGTCCCCTAATCCTAACCCGTACGCTAACACTAACCCGCGCCCTCACACGTACGCTCCCCCTAAAGCGTTGTCGTACACTCACCTGGACCTTAAGCCTTCCCCGTCCCCTAACCCTAACCCTAGCCCGAACCCTAACCCTAACCCTTCCCCGAAACCTGCCCCTAACCCGTCCCCTAATCCTAACCGTACGCTAACACTAACCTGCGCCCTCACACGTACGCTCCCCCTAAAGCGTTGTCGTACCCTCACCTGGACCCTAAACCGGCCCCGTCCCGTAACCCTAACCCTAGCCCGAACCCTAACCGTAACCCTTCCCCGAAGCCTGACCCTCACCCGTCCCCTAATCCTAAACCGTACGCTAACACTAACCCCCGCCCTCACATGTACGCTCCCCCTAAAGCGTTGTCGTAGCCTCACCTGGACCATAAATCGTCCCCGTCCCCTAACCCTAACCCTAGCCCGAACCCCAACCCTAAACCTTCCCCGAAGCCTGACCCTCACCCGTCCCCTAATCCTAACCCGTACGCTAACACTAACCCGCGCCCTCACACGTACCCTCCCCCTAAAGCGTTGTCGTACCCTCACCTGTACCCTAAACCGTCCCCGTCCCCTAACCCTAACCCTAGCCCGAACCCTAACCCTAAACTTTCCCCGAAGCCTGACCCTCACCCGTCCCCTAATCCTAACCCGTACGCTAACACTAACCCGCGCCGTCACACGTACGCTCCCCGTAAAGCGATGTCGTACCCTCAACTGGACCCTAAACCGTCCCTGTCCCCTAACCCTAACCCTAGCCCGAACCCTAACCCTAACCCTTCCCCGAAGCCTGACCCTCACCCGTCCTCTAATCCTAACCCGTACGCTAACACTAACCCGCGCCCTCACACGTACGCTCCCCCTAAAGCGTTGTCGTACCCTCACCTGGACCCTAAACCGTCCCCGTCCCCTAACGCTAACCCTAGACCGAACCCTAACCCTAACACTTCCCCGAAGCCTGACCCTCACCCGTCCCCTAATCCTAACCCGTACGCTAACACTAACCCGCGCCCTCACACGTACGCTCCCCCTAAAGCGTTGTCGTACTCTCACCTGGACCCTAAACCGTCCCCGTCCCCTAACCCTAACCCTAGCCCGAACCCTAACCCTAACCCTTCCCCGAAGCCTGACCCTCACCCATCCCCTAATCCTAACCCGTACGCTAACACTAACCGGCGCCCTCAAACGTACGCTCCCCCTAAAGCGTTGTCGTACCCTCACCTGGACCCTAAATCGTCCCCGTCCCCTAACCCTAACCCTAGCCCGAACCCTAACCCTAACCCTTCCCCGAAGCCTGACCCTCACCCGTCCCCTAATCCTAAACCGTACGCTAACACTAACCCACGCCCTCACACGTACGCTCCCCCTAAAGCGTTGTCGTACCCTCACCTGGACCCTAAACCGTCCCCGTCCCCTAACCCTAACCCTAGCCCGAACCCTAACCCTAACCCTTCCCCGAAGCCTGACCCACACCCGTCCCCTAATCCTAACCCGTACGCTAACACTAACCCGCGCCCTCACACGTACGCTCCCCCTAAAGCGTTGTCGTACCCTGACCTGGCCCCTAAACCGTCCCCATCCCCTAACCCTAACCCTAGCCCGAACCCTAACCCTAACACTTCCCCGAAGCCTGAACCTAACCCGTCCCCTAATCCTAACCCGTACGCTAACACTAACCCGCGCCCTCACACGTACGCTCCCCCTAAAGCGTTGTCGTACCCTCACCTGGACCCTAAACCGTCCCCGTCCCCTAACCCTAACCCTAGCCCGAACCCTAACCCTAACCCTTCCATGAAGCCTGACGCTCACCCGTCCCCTAATCCTAACCCGTACGCTAACACTAACCCGCGCCCTCACACGTACGCTCCCCCTAAAGCGTTGTCGTACCCTCACCTGGACCCTAAACCGTCCCCGTACCCTAACCCTAACCCTAGCCCGAACCCTAACCCTAACCCTTCCCCGAAGCCTGACCCTCACCCGTCCCCTAATCCTAACCCGTACGCTAACACTAACCCGCGCCCTCACACGTACGCTCCCCCTAAAGCGTTGTCGTACACTCACCTGGACCTTAAGCCGTCCCCGTCCCCTAACCCTAACCCTAGCCCGAACCCTAACCCTAACCCTTCCCCGAAACCTGCCCCTAACCCGTCCCCTAATCCTAACCCGTACGCTAACACTAACCTGCGCCCTCACACGTACGCTCCCCCTAAAGCGTTGTCGTACCCTCACCTGGACCCTAAACCGGCCCCGTCCCGTAACCCTAACCCTAGCCCGAACCCTAACCCTAACCCTTCCCCGAAGCCTGACCCTCACCCGTCCCCTAATCCTAAACCGTACGCTAACACTAACCCCCGCCCTCACATGTACGCTCCCCCTAAAGCGTTGTCGTACCCTCACCTGGACCATAAATCGTCCCCGTCCCCTAACCCTAACCCTAGCCCGAACCCTAACCCTAACCCTAACACTTCCCCGAAGCCTGACCCTCACCCGTCCCCTAATCCTAAACCGTACGCTAACACTAACCCGCGCCCTCACACGTACCCTCCCCCTAAAGCGTTGTCGTACCCTCACCTGGACCCTAAACCGTCCCCATCCCCTAACCCTAACCCTAGCCCGAACCCCAACCCTAAACCTTCACCGAAGCCTGACCCTCACCCGTCCCCTAATCCTAACCCATACGCTAACACTAACCCGCGCCCTCACACGTACCCTCCCCTTAAAGCGTTGTCGTACCCTCACCTGTACCCTAAACCGTCCCCGTCCCCTAACCCTAACCCTAGCCCGAACCCTAACCCTAAACTTTCCCCGAAGCCTGACCCTCACCCGTCCCCTAATCCTAACCCGTACGCTAACACTAACCCGCGCCGTCACACGTACGCTCCCCGTAAAGCGATGTCGTACCCTCAACTGGACCCTAAACCGTCCCCGTCCCCTAACCCTAACCCTAGCCCGAACCCTAACCCTAACCCTTCCCCGAAGCCTGACCCTCACCCGTCCTCTAATCCTAACCCGTACGCTAACACTAACCCGCGCCCTCACACGTACGCTCCCCCTAAAGCGTTGTCGTACCCTCACCTGGACCCTAAACCGTCCCCGTATCGTAACCCGAAACCTAGCCCGAACCCTAACCCTAACCCTTCCCCGAAGCCTGACCCTCACCCGTCCCCTAATCCTAACCCGTACGCTAACACTAACCCGCGCCCTCACACGTACGCTCCCCCTGAAGCGTTGTCGTACCCTCACCTGGACCATTAATCGTCCCCGTCCCCTAACCCTAACCCTAGCCCGAACCCTAACCCTAACCCTTCCCCGAAGCCTGACCCTCACCCGTCCCCTAATCCTAACCCGTACGCTAACACTAACCCGCGCCCTCACACGTACGCTTCCCCTAAAGCGTTGTCGTACCCTCACCTGGACCCTAAACCGTCCCCGTCCCCTAACCCTAACCCTAGACCGAACCCTAACCCTAACCCTTCCCCGAAGCCTGACACTCACCCGTCCCCTAATCCTAACCCGTACGCTAACACTAACCCGCGCCCTCACACGTACGCTCCCCCTAAAGCGTTGTCGTACCCTCACCTGGACCCTAAACCGTCCCCGTCCCCTAACACTAACCCTAGCCCGAACCCTAACCCTAACCCTTCCCCGAAGCCTGACCCTCACCCGTCCCATAATCCTAACCCGTACGCTAACACTAACCTGCGCCCTCACACGTACGCTCCCCCTAAAGCGTTATCGTACACTCACATGGACCCTAAACCGTCCCCTTCCCCTAACCCTAACCCTAGCCCGAACCCTAACCCTAACCCTTCCCCGAAGCCTGACCCTCACCCGTCCCCTAATCCTAACCCGTACGCTAACACTAACCCGCGCCCTCACACGTACGCTCCCCCTAAAGCGTTGTCGTACCCTCACCTGGACCCTAAACCGTCCCCGTCCCCTAACCCTAACCCTAGCCCGAACCCTAACCCTAACGCTTCCCCGAAGCCTGACCCTCTCCCGTCCCCTAATCCTAACCCGTACGCTAACACTAACCCGCGCCCTAACACGTACGCTCCCCCTAAAGAGTTGTCGTACCCTCACCTGGACCCTAAACCGTCCCCGTACCCTAAACCTAACCCTAGCCCGAACCCTAACCCTAACCCTTCCCCGAAGCCTGACGCTCACCCGTCCCCTAATCCTAACCCGTACGCTAACACTAACCCGCGCCCTCACACGTACGCTCCCCCTAAAGCGTTGTCGTACCCTCACCTGGACCCTAAACCGTCCCCGTCCCCTAACCCTAACCCGAGCCCGAACCCTAACCCTAACCCTTCCCCAAAGCCTGACCGACACCCGTCCCCTAATCCTAACCCGTACGCTAACACTATCCCGTGGCCTCACACGTACCCTCCCCCTAAAGCGTTGTCGTACCCTCACCTGGACCCTAAACCGTCCCCGTCCCCTAACCCTAAACCTAGCCCGAACCCTAACCTTAACCTTTCCCCGAAGCCTGACCCTCACCCGTCCCCTAATCCTAACCCGTACGCTAACACTAACCCGCGCCCTCACACGTACGATCCCCGTAAAGCGATGTCGTACCCTCAACTGGACCCTAAACCGTCCAAATCCCCTAACCCTAACCCTAGCCCGAACCCTAACCCTAACCCTTCCACGAAGCCTGACCCTCACCCGTCCCCTAATCCTAACCCGTACGCTAACACTAACCCGTGCCCTCACACGTACGCTCCCCGTAAAGCGTTGTCGTACCCTCACCTGGACCCTAAACCGTCCCCGTATCGTAACCCGAAACCTAGCCCGAACCCTAACCCTAACTCTTCCCCGAAGCCTGACCCTCACCCGTCCCCTAATCCTAACCCGTACGCTAACACTAACCCGCGCCCTGACACGTACGCTCCCCCTAAAGTGTTGTCGTACCCTCACCTGGACCATAAATCGTCCCCGTCCCCTAACCCTAACCCTAGCCCGAACCCTAACCCTAACCCTTCCCCGAAGCCTGACCCTCACCCGTCCCCTAATCCTAACCCGTACGCTAAGACTAACCCGCGCCCTCACACGTACGCTCCCCCTAAAGCGTTGTCGTACCCTCACCTGGACCCTAAACCGTCCCCATCCCCTAACCCTAACCCTAGCCCGAACCCTAACCCTAACCCTTCCCCGAAGCCTGACCCTCACCCGTCCCCTAATCCTAACCTGTACGCTAACACTAACCCACGCCCTCACACGTACGCTCCCCCTAAAGCGTTGTCGTACCCTCACCTGGACCCTAAACCGTCCCCGTCCCCTAACCCTAACCCTAGCCCAAACCCTAACCCTAACCCTTCCCCGAAGCCTGACCCTCACCCGACACCTAATCCTAACCCGTACGCTAACATTACCCCGCGCCATCACACGTACGCTCCCCCTAAAGCGTTGTCGTACCCTCACCTGGACCCTAAACAGTCCCCGTCCCCTAACCCTAACCCTAGCCCGAACCCTAACCCTAACATTTCCCCGAAGCCTGACCCTCACCCGTCCCCTAATCCTAACCCGTACGCTAACACTAACCCGCGCCCTCACACGTACGCTCCCCCTAAAGCGTTGTCGTACCCTCACCTGGACCCTAAACCGTCCCCGTCCCCTAACCCTAACCCTAGCCCGAACCCTAACCCTAACCCTTCCCCGAAGCCTGACGCTCACCCGTCCCCTAATCCTAACCCGTACGCTAACACTAACCCGTGCCCTCACACGTACGCTCCCCCTAAAGCGTTGTCGTACCCTCACCTGGACCCTAAACCGTCCCCGTATCGTAACCCGAAACCTAGCCTGAACCCTAATCCTAACCCTTCCCCGAAGCCTGACCCTCACCCGTCCCCTAATCCTAACCCGTACGCTAACACTAACCCGTGCCCTCACACGTACGCTCCCCCTAAAGCGTTGTCGTACCCTCACCTGGACCCTAAACCGTCCCCGTATCGTAACCCGAAACCTAGCCTGAACCCTAATCCTAACCCTTCCCCGAAGCCTGACCCTCACCCGTCCCCTAATCCTAACCCGTACGCTAACACTATCCCGTGGCCTCACACGTACCCTCCCCCTAAAGCGTTGTCGTACCCTCACCTGGACCCTAAACCGTCCCCGTCCCCTAACCCTAACCCTAGCCCGAACCCTAACCCTAACCCTTCTCCGAAGCCTGACCCTCACCCGTCCCCTAATCCTAACCCGTACGCTAACACTAACCTGCGCCCTCACACGTACGCTCCCCCTAAAGCGTTGTCGTACCCTCACCTGGACCCTAAACCGTCCCCGTCCCCTAACCCTAACCCGAGCCCGAACCCTAACCCTAACCCTTCCCCAAAGCCTGACCGACACCCGTCCCCTAATCCTAACCCGTACGCTAACACTATCCCGTGGCCTCACACGTACCCTCCCCCTAAAGCGTTGTCGTACCCTCACCTGGACCCTAAACCGTCCCCGTCCCCTAACCCTAAACCTAGCCCGAACCCTAACCTTAACCTTTCCCCGAAGCCTGACCCTCACCCGTCCCCTAATCCTAACCCGTACGCTAACACTAATCCGCGCCCTCACACGTACGATCCCCGTAAAGCGATGTCGTACCCTCAACTGGACCCTAAACCGTCCAAATCCCCTAACCCTAACCCTAGCCCGAACCCTAACCCTAACCCTTCCACGAAGCCTGACCCTCACCCGTCCCCTAATCCTAACCCGTACGCTAACACTAACCCATGCCCTCACACGTACGCTCCCCGTAAAGCGTTGTCGTACCCTCACCTGGACCCTAAACCGTCCCCGTATCGTAACCCGAAACCTAGCCCGAACCCTAACCCTAACCCTTCCCCGAAGCCTGACCCTCACCCATCCCCTAATCCTAACCCGTACGCTAACACTAACCCGCGCCCTCACACGTACGCTCCCCCTAAAGTGTTGTCGTACCCTCACCTGGACCATAAATCGTCCCCGTCCCCTAACCCTAACCCTAGCCCGAACCCTAACCCTAACCCTTCCCCGAAGCCTGACCCTCACCCGTCCCCTAATCCTAACCCGTACGCTAACACTAACCCGCGCCCTCACACGTACGCTCCCCCTAAAGCGTTGTCGTACCCTCACCTGGACCCTAAACCGTCCCCATCCCCTAACCCTAACCCTAGCCCGAACCCTAACCCTAACCCTTCCCCGAAGCCTGACCCTCACCCGTCCCCTAATCCTAACCTGTACGCTAACACTAACCCACGCCCTCACACGTACGCTCCCCCTAAAGCGTTGTCGTACCCTCACCTGGACCCTAAACCGTCCCCGTCCCCTAACCCTAACCCTAGCCCAAACCCTAACCCTAACCCTTCCCCGAAGCCTGACCCTCACCCGACCCCTAATCCTAACCCGTACGCTAACACTACCCCGCGCCATCACACGTACGCTCCCCCTAAAGCGTTGTCGTACCCTCACCTGGACCCTAAACAGTCCCCGTCCCCTAACCCTAACCCTAGCCCGAACCCTAACCCTAACATTTCCCCGAAGCCTGACCCTCACCCGTCCCCTAATCCTAACCCGTACGCTAACACTAACCCGCGCCCTCACACGTACGCTCCCCCTAAAGTGTTGTCGTACCCTCACCTGGACCCTAAACCGTCCCCGTCCCCTAACCCTAACCCTAGCCCGAACCCTAACCCTAACCCTTCCCCGAAGCCTGACGCTCACCCGACCCCTAATCCTAACCCGTACGCTAACACTAACCCGCGCCCTCACACGTACGCTCCCCCTAAAGCGTTGTCGTACCCTCACCTGGACCCTAAACCGTCCCCGTACCCTAACCCTAACCCTAGCCCGAACCCTAACCCTAAACCTTCCCCGAAGCCTGACCCTCACCCGTCCCCTAATCCTAACCCGTACGCTAACACTAACCCGTGCCCTCACACGTACGCACCCCCTAAAGCGTTGTCGTACCCTCACCTGGACCCTAAACCGTCCCCGTATCGTAACCCGAAACCTAGCCCGAACCCTAATCCTAACCCTTCCCCGAAGCCTGACCCTCACCCGTCCCCTAATCCTAACCCGTACGCTAACACTAAACCGCGCCCTCACACGTACGCTCCCCCTAAAGCGTTGTCATACCCTCACCTGGACCCTAAACCGTCCCCGTCCCCTAATCCTAACCCTAGCCCGAACCCTAACCGTAACCCTTCCGCGAAGCCTGACCCTAACCCATCCCCTAATCCTAACCCGTACGCTAACACTAACCCGAGCCCTCACACGTACGCTCCCCCTAAAGCGTTGTCGTACCCTCACCTGGACCCTAAACCGTCCCCGTACCCTAACCCTAACCCTAGCCGGAACCCTAACCCTAACCCTTCCCCGAAGCCTGACCCTCACCCGTCCCCTAATCCTAACCCGTACGCTAACACTAACCCGCGCCCTCACACGTACGCTCCCCCTAAAGCGTTGTCATACCCTCAGCTGGACCCTAAACCGTCCCCGTACCCTAACCCTAACCCTAGCCCGAACCCTAACCCTAACCCTTCCCCGAAGCCTGACCCTCACCCGTCCCCTAATCCTAACCGTACGCTAACACTACCCCGCGCCCTCACACGTACGCTCCCCCTAAAGCGTTGTCGTACCCTCACCTGGACCCTAAACTGTCCCCGTCCCCTAACCCTAAACCTAGGCCGAACCCTAACCCTAACCCTTCCCCGAAGCCTGACCCTCACCCGTCCCCTAATCCTAACCCGTACGCTAACACTAACCCGCGCCCTCACACGTACGCTCCCCCTAAAGCGTTGTCGTACCCTCACCTGGACCCTAAACCGTCCCCGTCCCCTAACCCTAACCCTAGCCCAAACCCTAACCCTAACCCTTCCCCGAAGCCTGACCCTCACCCGTTCTCTAATCCTAACCCGTACGCTAACACTAACCCGCGCCCTCACACGTACGCTCCCCCTAAAGCGTTGTCGTACCCTCACCTGGACCCTAAACCGTCCCCGTCCCCTAACCCTAACCCTAGCCCGAACCCTAACCCTAACCCTTCCCCGAAGCCTGACCCTCACCCGTCCCCTAATCCTAACCCGTACGCTAACACTAACCCGCGCCCTCACACGTACGCTCCCCCTAAAGCGTTTTCTTACCCTCACCTGGACCCTAAACCGTCCCCGTACCCTAACCCTAACCCTAGCCCGAACCCTAACCCTAACCCTTCCCCGAAGCCTGACCCTCACCCGTCCCCTAATCCTAACCCGTACGCTAACACTAACCCGCGCCCTCACACGTACGCTCCCCCTAAAGCGTTGTCGTACCCTCACCTGGACCCTAAACCGTCCCCATCCCCTAACCCTAACCCTAGCCCGAACCCTAACCCTAACCCTTCCCGGAAGCCTGACCCTCACCCGTCCCCTAATCCTAACCCGTACGCTAACACTAACCCGCGCCCTCACACGTACGCTCCCCCTAAAGCGTTCTCGTACCCTCACCTGGACCCTAAACCGTCCCCGTCCCCTAACCCTAACCCTAGCCCGAAACCTAACCCTAACCCTTCCCCGAAGCCTGACCCTCACCCGTCCCCTAATCCTAACCCGTACGCTAACACTAACCCGCGCCCTCACACGTACGCTCCCCCTAAAGCGTTGTCGTACCCTCACCTGGACCCTAAACCGTCCCCGTCCCCTAACGCTAACCCTAGACCGAACCCTAACCCTAACACTTCCCCGAAGCCTGACCCTCACCCGTCCCCTAATCCTAACCCGTACGCTAACACTAACCCGCGCCCTCACACGTACGCTCCCCCTAAAGCGTTGTCGTACTCTCACCTGGACCCTAAACCGTCCCCGTCCCCTAAACCTAACCCTAGCCCGAACCCTAACCCTAACCCTTCCCCGAAGCCTGACCCTCACCCATCCCCTAATCCTAACCCGTACGCTAACACTAACCGGCGCCCTCAAACGTACGCTCCCCCTAAAGCGTTGTCGTACCCTCACCTGGACCCTAAACCGTCCCCGTCCCCTAACCCTAACCCTAGCCCGAACCCTAAGCCTAACACTTCTCCGAAGCCTGACACTCACCCGTCCCCTAATCCTAAACCGTACGCTAACACTAACCCACGCCCTCACACGTACGCTCCCCCTAAAGCGTTGTCGTACCCTCACCTGGACCCTAAACCGTCCCCGTCCCCTAACCCTAACCCTAGCCCGAACCCTAACTCTAACCCTTCCCCGAAGCCTGACCCTCACCCGTCCCCTAATCCTAACCCGTACGCTAACACTAACCCGCGCCCTCACACGTACGCTCCCCCTAAAGCATTGTCGTACCCTCACCTGGACCCTAAACCGTCCCCGTCCCCTAACCCTAACCCTAGCCCGAACCCTAACCCTAACACTTCCCCGAAGCCTGACCCTCACCCGTCCCCTAATCCTAACCCGTACGCTAACACTAACCCGCGCCCTCACACGTACGCTCCCCCTAAAGCGTTGTACCCTCACCTGGACCCTAAACCGTCCCCGTCCCCTAACCCTAACCCTAGCCCGAACCCTAACCCTAACCCTTCCATGAAGCCTGACGCTCACCCGTCCCCTAATCCTAACCCGTACGCTAACACTAACCCGCGCCCTCACACGTACGCTCCCCCTAAAGCGTTGTCGTACCCTCACCTGGACCCTAAACCGTCCCCGTACCCTAACCCTAACCCTAGCCCGAACCCTAACCCTAACCCTTCCCCGAAGCCTGACCCTCACCCGTCCCCTAATCTTAACCCGTACGCTAACACTAACCCGCGCCCTCACACGTACGCTCCCCCTAAAGCGTTGTCGTACCCTCACCTGGACCCTAAACCGTCCCCATCCCCTAACCCTACCCCTAGCCCGAACCCTAACCCTAACCCTTCCCGGAAGCCTGACCCTCACCCGTCCCCTAATCCTAACCCGTACGCTAACACTAACCCGCGCCCTCACACGTACGCTCCCCCTAAAGCGTTGTCGTACCCTCACCTGGACCCTAAACCGTCCCCGTCCCCTAACCCTAACCCTAGCCCGAAACCTAACCCTAACCCTTCCCCGAAGCCTGACCCTCACCCGTCCCCTAATCCTAACCCGTACGCTAACACTAACCCGCGCCCTCACACGTACACTCCCCCTAAAGCGTTGTCGTACTCACACCTGGACCCTAAACCGTCCCCGTCCCCTAACCCTAACCCTAGCCCGAAACGTAACCCTAACCCTTCCCCGAAGCCTGACCCTCACCCATCCCCTAATCCTAACCCGTACGCTAACACTAACCCGCGCCCTCACACGTACGCTCCCCCTAAAGGGTTGTCGTACCCTCACCTGGACCCTAAACCGTCCCCGTACCCTAAGCCTAACCCTAGCCCGAACCCTAACCCTAACCCTTCCCCGAAGCCTGACCCTCACCCATCCCCTAATCCTAACCCGTACGCTAACACTAACCCGCGCCCTCACACGTACGCTCCCCCTAAAGCGTTGTCGTACCCTCACCTGGACCCTAAACCGTCCCCGTCCCCTAACCCTAACCCTAGCCCGAACCCTAACCCTAACACTTCCCCGAAGCCTGACCCTCACCCGTCCCCTAATCCTAACCCGTACGCTAACACTAACGCGCGCCCTCACACGTACGCTCCCCCTAAAGCGTTGTACCCTCACCTGGACCCTAAACCGTCCCCGTCCCCTAACCCTAACCCTAGCCCGAACCCTAACCCTAACCCTTCCATGAAGCCTGACCCTCACCCGTCCCCTAATCCTAACCCGTACGCTAACACTAACCCGCACCCTCACACGTACGCTCCCCCTAAAGCGTTGTCGTACCCTCACCTGGACCCTAAACCGTCCCCGTACACTAACCCTAACCCTAGCCCGAACCCTAACCCTAACCCTTCCCCGAAGCCTGACCGTCACCCGTCCCCTAATCCTAACCCGTACGCTAACACTATCCCGTGGCCTCACACGTACCCTCCCCCTAAAGCGTTGTCGTACCCTCACCTGGACCCAAAACCGTCCCCGTCCCCTAACCCTAACCCTAGCCCGAACCCCAACCCTAACCCTTCCCCGAAGCCTGACCCTCACCCGTCCCCTAATCCTAACCCGTACGCTAACACTAACCCGTGCCCTCACACGTACGCTCCCCCTAAAGCGTTTTCGTACCCTCACCTGGACCCTAAACCGTCCCCGTCCCCTATCCCTAACCCTAGCCTGAACCCAAACCCTAACCCTTCCCCGAAGCCTGACCGTCACCCGTCCCCTAATCCTAACCCGTACGCTAACACTATCCCGTGGCCTCACACGTACCCTCCCCCTAAAGCGTTGTCGTACCCTCACCTGGACCCAAAACCGTCCCCGTCCCCTAACCCTAACCCTAGCCCGAACCCCAACCCTAACCCTTCCCCGAAGCCTGACCCTCACCCGTCCCCTAATCCTAACCCGTACGCTAACACTAACCCGTGCCCTCACACGTACGCTCCCCCTAAAGCGTTGTCGTACCCTCACCTGGACCCTAAACCGTCCCCGTATCGTAACCCGAAACCTAGCCCGAAACCTAACCCTAACACTTCCCCGAAGCCTGACCCTCACCCGTCCCCTAATCCTAACCCGTACGCTAACACTAACCCGTGCCCTCACACGTACGCTCCCCCTAAAGCGTTGTCGTACCCTCACCTGGACCCTAAACCGTCCCCGTACCCTAACCCTAACCCTAGCCCGAACCCTAACCCTAACACTTCCCCGAAGCCTGACCCTCACCCGTCTCCTAATCCTAACCCGTACGGTAACACTAACCCACGCCCTCACACGTACGCTCCCCGTAAAGTGTTGTCGTACCCTCACCTGGACCCTAAACCGTCCCCGTCCCCTAACCCTAACCCTAGCCCGAACCTTAACCCTAACCCTTCCCCGAAACCTGACCCTCACCCGTCCCCTAATCCTAACCCGTACGCTAACACTAACCCGCGCCCTCACACGTACGCTCCCCCTAAAGCGTTGTCATACCCTCACCTGGACCCTAAACCGTCCCCGTCCCCTAACCCTAACCCTAGCCCAAACCCTAACCCTAACCCTTCCCCGAAGCCTGACCCTCACCCGTCCCCTAATCCTAACCCGTACGCTAACACTAACCCACGCCCTCACACGTACGCTCCCCCTAAAGCGTTGTCGTACCCTCACCTGGACCCTAAACCGTCCCCGTACCCTAACCCTAACCCTAGCCCGAACCCTAACCCTAACCCTTCCCCGAAGCCTGACCCTCACCCGTCCCCTAATCCTAACCCGTACGCTAACACTAAACCGCGCCCTCACACGTACGCTGCCCCTAAAGCGTTGTCGTACACTCACCTGGACCCTAAACCGGCCCCGTCCACTAACCCTAACCCTAGCCCGAACCCTAACCCTAACACTTCCCCGAAGCCTGACCCTCACCCGTCCCCTAATCCTAACCCGTACGTTAACACTAACCCGCGCCCTCACACGTACCCTCCCCCTAAAGCGTTGTCGTACCCTCACCTGGACCCTAAACCGTCCCCGTCCCCGTCCCCTAACCCTAGACCTAACCCTAACCCTAACCCTTCCCCGAAGCCTGACCCTCACCCATCCCCTAATCCTAACCCGTACGCTAACACTAACCCGCGCCCTCACATGTACGCTCCTCCTAAAGCGTTGTCGTACCCTCACCTGGACCCTAAACCGTCCCCGTACCCTAACCCTAACCCTAGCCCGAACCCTAACCCTAACCCTTCCCCGAAGCCTGACCCTCACCCGTCCCCTAATCCTAACCCGTACGCTAACACTAACCTGCGCCCTCACACGTACACTCCCCCTAAAGCGTTGTCATACCCTCACCTGGACCCTAAACCGTCCCCGTCCTCTAACCCTAACCCTAGCCCGAACCCTAACCGTAACCCTTCCCCGAAGCCTGACCCTCACCCGTCCCCTAATCCTAACCGGTACGCTAACACTAACCCATGCCCTCACACGTACGCTCCTCCTAAAGCGTTGTCGTACCCTCACTTAGACCCTAAACCGTCCCCGTACCCTATCCCTAACCCTAGCCCGAACCCTAACCCTAAACCTTCCCCGAAGCCTGACCCTCACCCGTCCCCTAATCCTAACCCGTACGCTAACACTAACCCGCGCCCTCACACGTACGCTCCCCCTAAAGCGTTGTCGTACCCTCACCTGGACCCTAAACCGTCCCCGTCCCCTAACCCTAACCGTAGCCCGAACCCTAACCCTAACCCTTCCCCGAAACCTGCCCCTAACCCGTCCCCTAATCCTAACCCGTAGGCTAACACTAACCCGCGCCCTCACACGTACGCTCCCCCTAAAGCGTTGTCGTACCCTCACCTGGACCCTAAACCGTCCCCGTCCCCTAACACTAACCCTCGCCCGAACCCTAACCCTAACACTTCCCCGAAGCCTGACCCTCTCCCGTCCCCTAATCCTAACCCGTACGCTAACACTAACCCGCGCCCTCACACGTACGCTCCCACTAAAGCGTTGTCGTACCCTCACCTGGACCCTAAACCGTCCCCGTCCCCTAACCCTAACCCTAGCCCGAACCCTAACCCTAACCCTTCCCCGAAGCCTGACCCTCACCCATCCCCTAATCCTAACCCGTACGCTAACACTAACCCGCGCCCTCACACGTACGCTCCCCCTAAAGCGTTGTCGTACCCTCACCTGGACCCTAAACCGTCCCCGTCCCCTAACCCTAACCCTAGCCCGAACCCTAACCCTAACACATCCCCGAAGCCTGACCCTCACCCGTCTCCTAATCCTAACCCGTACGGTAACACTAACCACGCCCTCACACGTACGCTCCCCGTAAAGTGTTGTCGTACCCTCACCTGGACCCTAAACCGTCCCCGTCCCCTAACCCTAACCCTAGCCCGAACCTTAACCCTAAACCTTCCCCGAAGCCTGACCCTCACCCGTCCCCTAATCCTAACCCGTACGCTAACACTAACCCGCGCCCTCACACGTACGCTCCCCCTAAAGCGTTGTCATACCCTCACCTGGACCCTAAACCGTCCCCGTCCCCTAACCCTAACCCTAGCCCAAACCCTAATCCTAACCTTTCCCCGAAGCCTGACCCTCACCCGTCCCCTAATCCTAACCCGTACGCTAACACTAACCCACGCCCTCACACGTACGCTCCCCCTAAAGCGTTGTCGTACCCTCACCTGGACGCTAAACCGTCCCCGTACCCTAACCCTAACCCTAGCCCGAACCCTAACCCTAACCCTTCCCCGAAGCCTGACCCTCACCCGTCCCCTAATCCTAACCCGTACGCTAACACTAAACCGCGCCCTCACACGTATGCTCCCCCTAAAGCGTTGTCGTACACTCACCTGGACCCTAAACCGGCCCCGTCCACTAACCCTAACCCTAGCCCGAACACTAACCCTAACCCTTCCCCGAAGCCTGACCCTCACCCGTCCCCTAAACCTAAACCGTACGCTAACACTAACCCGCGCCCTCACACGTATGCTCCCCCTAAAGCATTGTCGTACCCTCACCTGGACCCTAAACCGTCCCCGTCCCCTAACACTAACCCTAGCCCGAACCCTAACCCTAACACTTCCCCGAAGCCTGACCCTCACCCGTCCCCTAATCCTAACCCGTACGCTAACACTAACCCGCGCCCTCACACGTACGCTCCCCCTAAAGCGTTTTCGTACCCTCACCTGGACCCTAAACCTTCCCTGTCCCCTAACCCTAACCCTAGCCCGAACCCTAACCCTAACCCTTCCCCGAAGCCTGACCCTCTCCCGTCCCCTAATCCTAACCCGTACGCTAACACTAACCCGCGCCCTCACACGTACGCTCCCACTAAAGCGTTGTCGTACCCTCACCTGGACCCTAAACCGTCCCCGTCCCCTAACCCTAACCCTAGCCCGAACCCTAACCCTAACCCTTCCCCGAAGCCTGACCCTCACCCATCCCCTAATCCTAACCCGTACGCTAACACTAACCCGCGCCCTCACACGTACGCTCCCCCTAAAGCGTTGTCGTACCCTCACCTGGACCCTAAACCGTCCCCGTCCCCTAACCCTAACCCTAGTCCGAACCCTAACCCTAACACATCCCCGAAGCCTGACCCTCACCCGTCTCCTAATCCTAACCCGTACGGTAACACTAACCACGCCCTCACACGTACGCTCCCCGTAAAGTGTTGTCGTACCCTCACCTGGACCCTAAACCGTCCCCGTCCCCTAACCCTAACCCTAGCCCGAACCTTAACCCTAAACCTTCCCCGAAGCCTGACCCTCACCCGTCCCCTAATCCTAACCCGTACGCTAACACTAACCCGCGCCCTCACACGTACGCTCCCCCTAAAGCGTTGTCATACCCTCACCTGGACCCTAAACCGTCCCCGTCCCCTAACCCTAACCCTAGCCCAAACCCTAATCCTAACCTTTCCCCGAAGCCTGACCCTCACCCGTCCCCTAATCCTAACCCGTACGCTAACACTAACCCACGCCCTCACACGTACGCTCCCCCTAAAGCGTTGTCGTACCCTCACCTGGACGCTAAACCGTCCCCGTACCCTAACCCTAACCCTAGCCCGAACCCTAACCCTAACCCTTCCCCGAAGCCTGACCCTCACCCGTCCGCTAATCCTAACCCGTACGCTAACACTAAACCGCGCCCTCACACGTATGCTCCCCCTAAAGCGTTGTCGTACACTCACCTGGACCCTAAACCGGCCCCGTCCACTAACCCTAACCCTAGCCCGAACACTAACCCTAACCCTTCCCCGAAGCCTGACCCTCACCCGTCCCCTAAACCTAAACCGTACGCTAACACTAACCCGCGCCCTCACACGTATGCTCCCCCTAAAGCATTGTCGTACCCTCACCTGGACCCTAAACCGTCCCCGTCCCCTAACACTAACCCTAGCCCGAACCCTAACCCTAACACTTCCCCGAAGCCTGACCCTCACCCGTCCCCTAATCCTAACCCGTACGCTAACACTAACCCGCGCCCTCACACGTACGCTCCCCCTAAAGCGTTTTCGTACCCTCACCTGGACCCTAAACCTTCCCTGTCCCCTAACCCTAACCCTAGCCCGAACCCTAACCCTAACCCTTCCCCGAAGCCTGACCCTCTCCCGTCCCCTAATCCTAACCCGTACGCTAACACTAACCCGCGCCCTCACACGTACGCTCCCACTAAAGCGTTGTCGTACCCTCACCTGGACCCTAAACCGTCCCCGTCCCCTAACCCTAACCCTAGCCCGAACCCTAACCCTAACCCTTCCCCGAAGCCTGACCCTCACCCATCCCCTAATCCTAACCCGTACGCTAACACTAACCCGCGCCCTCACACGTACGCTCCCCCTAAAGCGTTGTCGTACCCTCACCTGGACCCTAAACCGTCCCCGTCCCCTAACCCTAACCCTAGCCCGAACCCTAACCCTAACACATCCCCGAAGCCTGACCCTCACCCGTCTCCTAATCCTAACCCGTACGGTAACACTAACCACGCCCTCACACGTACGCTCCCCGTAAAGTGTTGTCGTACCCTCACCTGGACCCTAAACCGTCCCCGTCCCCTAACCCTAACCCTAGCCCGAACCTTAACCCTAAACCTTCCCCGAAGCCTGACCCTCACCCGTCCCCTAATCCTAACCCGTACGCTAACACTAACCCGCGCCCTCACACGTACGCTCCCCCTAAAGCGTTGTCATACCCTCACCTGGACCCTAAACCGTCCCCGTCCCCTAACCCTAACCCTAGCCCAAACCCTAATCCTAACCTTTCCCCGAAGCCTGACCCTCACCCGTCCCCTAATCCTAACCCGTACGCTAACACTAACCCACGCCCTCACACGTACGCTCCCCCTAAAGCGTTGTCGTACCCTCACCTGGACGCTAAACCGTCCCCGTACCCTAACCCTAACCCTAGCCCGAACCCTAACACTAACCCTTCCCCGAAGCCTGACCCTCACCCGTCCCCTAATCCTAACCCGTACGCTAACACTAAACCGCGCCCTCACACGTATGCTCCCCCTAAAGCGTTGTCGTACACTCACCTGGACCCTAAACCGGCCCCGTCCACTAACCCTAACCCTAGCCCGAACACTAACCCTAACCCTTCCCCGAAGCCTGACCCTCACCCGTCCCCTAAACCTAAACCGTACGCTAACACTAACCCGCGCCCTCACACGTATGCTCCCCCTAAAGCATTGTCGTACCCTCACCTGGACCCTAAACCGTCCCCGTCCCCTAACACTAACCCTAGCCCGAACCCTAACCCTAACACTTCCCCGAATCCTGACCCTCACCCGTCCCCTAATCCTAACCCGTACGCTAACACTAACCCGCGCCCTCACACGTACGCTCCCCCTAAAGCGTTTTCGTACCCTCACCTGGACCCTAAACCGTCCCCGTCCCCTAACCCTAACCCTAGCCCGAACCCTAACCCTAACCCTTCCCCGAAGCCTGACCCTCACCCGTCCCCTAATCCTAACCCGTACGCTAACACTAACCCGCGCCCTCACACGTACGCTCCCCCTAAAGCGTTGTCGTACCCTCACCTGGACCCTAAACCGGCCCCGTCCTCTAACCCTAACCCTAGCCCGAACCCTAACCGTAACCCTTCCCCGAAGCCTGATCCTCACCCGTCCCCTAATCCTAACCGGTACGCTAATACTAACCCGCGCCCTCACACGTACGCTCCCCCTAAAGCGTTGTCGTTCCCTCACCTGGACCCTAAACTGTCCCCGTCCCCTAACCCTAACCCTAGGCCGAACCCTAACCCTAACCCTTCTCCGAAGCCTGACCCTCACCCGTCCCCTAATCCTAACCCGTACGCTAACACTAACCCGCGCCCTCACACGTACGCTCCCCCTAAAGCGTTGTCGTACCCTCACCTGGACCCTAAACCGTCCCCGTCCCCTAACCCTAACCCTAGCCCGAACCCTAACCCTAACCCTTCCCCGAAGCCTGACCCTCACCCGTCCCCTAATCCTAACCCGTACGCTAACACTAACCCGCGCCCTCACACGTACGCTCCCCCTAAAGCGTTGTCGTACCCTCACCTGGACCCTAAACCGTCCCCGTCCCCTAACCCTAACACTAGCCCGAACCCTAACCCTAACCCTTCCCGGAAGCCTGACCCTCACCCATCCCCTAATCCTAACCCGTATGCTAACACTAACCCGCGCCCTCACACGTACGCTCCCCCTAAAGCGTTGTCGTACCCTCACCTGGACCCTAAACCGTCCCCGTACCCTAACCCTAACCCTAGCCCGAACCCTAACCCTAACCCTTCCCCGAAGCCTGACCCTCACCCGTCCCCTAATCCTAACCCGTACGCTAACACTATCCCATGCCCTCACACGTACGCTCCCCCTAAAGCGTTGTCGTACCCTCACCTGGACCCTAAACCGTCCCCGTCCCCTAACCCTAACCCTAGCCCGAACCCTAACCCTAACCCTTCCCGGAAGCCTGACCCTCACCCGTCCCCTAATCCTAACCCGTACGCTAACACTAACCCGCGCCCTCACACGTACGCTCCCCCTAAAGCGTTGTCGTACCCTCACCTGGACCCTAAACCGTCCCCGTCCCCTAACCCTAACCCTAGCCCGAAACCTAACCCTAACCCTTCCCCGAAGCCTGACCCTCACCCGTCCCCTAATCCTAACCCGTACGCTAACACTAACCCGCGCCCTCACACGTACGCTCCCCCTAAAGCGTTGTCGTACCCTCACCTGGACCCTAAACCGTCCCCGTCCCCTAACGCTAACCCTAGACCGAACCCTAACCCTAACACTTCCCCGAAGCCTGACCCTCACCCGTCCCCTAATCCTAATCCGTACGCTAACACTAACCCGCGCCCTCACACGTACGCTCCCCCTAAAGCGTTGTCGTACTCTCACCTGGACCCTAAACCGTCCCCGTCCCCTAACCCTAACCCTAGCCCGAACCCTAACCCTAACCCTTCCCCGAAGCCTGACCCTCACCCATCCAATCCTAACCCGTACACTAACACTAACCCGCGCCCTCAAACGTACGCTCCCCCTAAAGCGTTGTCGTACCCTCACCTGGACCCTAAACCGTCCCCGTCCCCTAACCCTAACCCTAGGCCGAACCCTAACCCTAACCCTTCCCCGAAGCCTGACCCTCACCCGTCCCCTAATCCTAACCCGTACGCTAACACTAACCCACGCCCTAACACGTACGCTCCCCCTAAAGTGTTGTCGTACCCTCACCTGGAACCTAAACCGTCCCCGTCCCCTAACCCTAACCCTAGCCCGAACCCTAACCCTAACCCTTCCCCGAAGCCTGACCCTCACCCGTCCCCTAATCCTAACCCGTACGCTAACACTAACCCGCGCCCTCACACGTACGCTCCCCCGAAAGCGTTTTCGTACCCTCACCTGGACCCTAAACCTTCCCCGTCCCCTAACCCTAACCGTAGCCCGAACCCTAACCGTAACCCTTCCCCGAAGCCTGACCCTCACCCATCCCCTAATCCTAACCCGTACGAAAACACTAACCCACGCACTCACACGTACGCTCCCCCCCTAAAGCGTTGTCGTACCCTCACCTGGACGCTAAACCGTCCCCATACCCTAACCCTAACCCTAGCCCGAACCCTAACCCTAACACTTCCCCGAAGCCTGACGCTCACCCGTCCCCTAATCCTAACCCGTACGCTAACACTAACCCGCGCCCTCACACGTACGCTCCCCCTAAAGCGTTGTCGTACCCTCACCTGGACCATAAACCGTCCCCGTCCCCTAACCCTAAACCTAGGCCGAACCCTAACCCTAACCCTTCCCCGAAGCCTGACCCTCACCCGTCCCCTAATCCTAACCCGTACGTTAACACTAACCCGCGCCCTCACACGTACGCTCCCCCTAAAGCGTTGTCGTACCCTCACCTGGACCCTAAACCGTCCCCGTCCCCGTCCCCTAACCCTAGACCTAACCCTAACCCTAACCCTTCCCCGAAGCATGACCCTCACCCATCCCCTAATCCTAACCCGTACGCTAACACTAACCCGCGCCCTCACACGTACGCTCCTCCTAAAGCGTTGTCGTACCCTCACCTGGACCCTAAACCGTCCCCGTACACTAACCCTAACCCTAGCCCGAACCCTAACCCTAACACTTCCCCGAAGCCTGACCCTCACCCGTCCCCTAATCCTAACCCGTACGCTAACACTAACCTGCGCCCTCACACGTACGCTCCCCCTAAAGCGTTGTCGTAACCTCACCTGGACCCTAAACCGTCCCCGTCCTCTAACCCTAACCCTAGCCCGAACCCTAACCGTAACCCTTCCCCGAAGCCTGACCCTCACCCGTCCCCTAATCCTAACCGGTACGCTAATACTAACCCGCGCCCTCACACGTACGCTCCCCCTAAAGCGTTGTCGTTCCCTCACCTAGACCCTTAACTGTCCCCGTCCCCTAACCCTAACCCTAGGCCGAACCCTAACCCTAACCCTTCTCCGAAGCCTGACCCTCACCCGTCCCCTAATCCTAACCCGTACGCTAACACTAACCGGCGCCCTCACACGTACGCTCCCCCTAAAGCGTTGTCGTACCCTCACCTGGACCCTAAACCGTCCCCGTCCCCTAACCCTAACCCTAGCCCGAAACCTAACCCTAACCCTTCCCCGAAGCCTGACCCTCACCCGTCCCCTAATCCTAACCCGTACGCTAACACTAACCCGCGCCCTCACACGTACGCTCCCCCTAAAGAGTTGTCGTACCCTCACCTGGACCCTAAACCGTCCCCGTCCCCTAACGCTAACCCTAGACCGAACCCTAACCCTAACACTTCCCCGAAGCCTGACCCTCACCCGTCCCCTAATCCTAACCCGTACGCTAACACTAACCCGCGCCCTCACACGTACGCTCCCCCTAAAGCGTTGTCGTACTCTCACCTGGACCCTAAACTGTCCCCGTCCCCTAACCCTAACCCTAGCCCGAACCCTAACCCTAACCCTTCCCCGAAGCCTGACCCTCACCCATCCCCTAATCCTAACCCGTACGCTAACACTAACCGGCGCCCTCAAACGTACGCTCCCCCTAAATCGTGGTCGTACCCTCACCTGGACCCTAAACCGTCCCCGTCCCCTAACCCTAACCCTAGCCCGAACCCTAACCCTAACCCTTCCCCGAAGCCTGACCCTCACCCGTCCCCTAATCCTAAACCGTACGCTAACACTAACCCACGCCCTCACACGTACGCTCCCCCTAAAGCGTTGTCGTACCCTCACCTGGACCCTAAACCGTCCCCGTCCCCTAACCCTAACCCTAGCCCGAACCCTAACCCTAACCCTTCCCCGAAGCCTGACCCACACACGTCCCCTAATACTAACCCGTACGCTAACACTAACCAGCGCCCTCACACGTACGCTCCCCCTAAAGCGTTGTACCCTCACCTGGACCCTAAACCGTCCCCGTCCCCTAACCCTAACCCTAAACCGGCCCCGTCCCGTAACCCTAACCCTAGCCCGAACCCTAACCGTAACCCTTCCCCGAAGCCTGACCCTCACCCGTCCCCTAATCCTAAACCGTACGCTAACACTAACCCCCGCCCTCACATGTACGCTCCCCCTAAAGCGTTGTCGTACCCTCACCTGGACCATAAATCGTCCCCGTCCCCTAACCCTAACCCTAGCCCGAACCCTAACCCTAACCCTAACACTTCCCCGAACCCTGACCCTCACCCGTCCCCTAATCCTAACCCGTACGCTAACACTAACCCGCGCCCTCACACGTACGCTCCCCCTAAAGCGTTGTCGTACCCTCACCTGGACCCTAAACCGTCCCCGTCCCCTAACCCTAACCCTAGCCCGAACCCCAACCCTAAACCTTCCCCGAGCCTGACCCTCACCCGTCCCCTAATCCTAACCCGTACGCTAACACTAACCCGCGCCCTCACACGTACCCTCCCCCTAAAGCGTTGTCGTACCCTCACCTGGACCCTAAACCGTCCCCATACCCTAACCCTAACCCTAGCCCGAACCCTAACCCTAACCCTTCCCCGAAGACTGACCCTCACCCGTCCCCTAATCCTAACCCGTACGCTAACACTAACCCGCGCCCTCACACGTATGCTCCCCCTAAAGCGTTGTCGTACACTCACCTGGACCCTAAACCGGCCCCGTCCACTAACCCTAACCCTAGCCCGAACCCTAACCCTAACCCTTCCCCGAAGCCTGACACTCACCCGTGCCCTAAACCTAACCCGTACGCTAACACTAACCCGCGCCCTCACACGTATGCTCCCCCTAAAGTGTTGTCGTACCCTCACCTGGACCCTAAACCGTCCCCGTCCCCTAACCCTAACCCTAGCCCGAACCCTAACCCTAACCCTTCCCCGAAGCCTGACCCTCACCCGTCCCCTAATCCTAACCCGTACGCTAACACTAACCCGCGCCCTCACACGTACGCTCCCCCGAAAGCGTTTTCGTACCCTCACCTGGACCCTAAACCTTCCCCGTCCCCTAACCCTAACCGTAGCCCGAACCCTAACCGTAACCCTTCCCCGAAGCCTGACCCTCACCCATCCCCTAATCCTAACCCGTACGAAAACACTAACCCACGCACTCACACGTACGCTCCCCCCCTAAAGCGTTGTCGTACCCTCACCTGGACCCTAAACCGTCCCCATACCCTAACCCTAACCCTAGCCCGAACCCTAACCCTAACACTTCCCCGAAGCCTGACGCTCACCCGTCCCCTAATCCTAACCCGTACGCTAACACTAACCCGCGCCCTCACACGTACGCTCCCCCTAAAGCGTTGTCGTACCCTCACCTGGACCCTAAACCGTCCCCGTCCCCTAACCCTAACCCTAGCCCGAACCCTAACCCTAACCCTTCCCCGAAGCCTGACCCTCACCCGTCCCCTAATCCTAACCCGTACGCTAACACTAACCCGCGCCCTCACACGTACGCTCCCCCTAAAGCGTTGTCGTACCCTCACCTGGACCATAAACCGTCCCCGTCCCCTAACCCTAAACCTAGGCCGAACCCTAACCCTAACCCTTCCCCGAAGCCTGACCCTCACCCGTCCCCTAATCCTAACCCGTACGTTAACACTAACCCGCGCCCTCACACGTACGCTCCCCCTAAAGCGTTGTCGTACCCTCACCTGGACCCTAAACCGTCCCCGTCCCCGTCCCCTAACCCTAGACCTAACCCTAACCCTAACCCTTCCCCGAAGCCTGACCCTCACCCATCCCCTAATCCTAACCCGTACGCTAACACTAACCCGCGCCCTCACACGTACGCTCCTCCTAAAGCGTTGTCGTACCCTCACCTGGACCCTAAACCGTCCCCGTACCCTAACCCTAACCCTAGCCCGAACCCTAACCCTAACACTTCCCCGAAGCCTGACCCTCACCCGTCCCCTAATCCTAACCCGTACGCTAACACTAACCTGCGCCCTCACACGTACGCTCCCCCTAAAGCGTTGTCGTACCCTCACCTGGACCCTAAACCGTCCCCGTCCTCTAACCCTAACCCTAGCCCGAACCCTAACCGTAACCCTTCCCCGAAGCCTGACCCTCACCCGTCCCCTAATCCTAACCCGTACGCTAACACTAACCCGTGCCCTCACACGTACGCTCCCCCTAAAGCGTTGTCGTACCCTCACCTGGATCCTAAACCGACCCCGTATCGTAACCCGAAACCTAGCCCGAACCCTAACCCTAACCCTTCCCCGAAGCCTGACCCTCACCCATCCCCTAATCCTAACCCGTACGCTAACACTAACCCGCGCCCTCACACGTACGCACCCCCTAAAGCGTTGTCGTACCCTCACCTGGACCCTAAACCGTCCCCATCCCCTAACCCTAACCCTAGCCCGAACCCTAAACCTAACCCTTCCCCGAAGCCTGACCCTCACCCGTCCCCTAATCCTAACCCGTACGCTAACACTAACCCGCGCCCTCACACGTACGCTCCCCCTAAAGCGTTGTCGTACCCTCACCTGGACCCTAAACCGTCGCCATCCCCTAACCCTAACCCTAGCCCGAACCCTAACCCTAACATTTCCCCGAAGCCTGACCCTCACCCGTCCCCTAATCCTAACCCGTACGCTAACACTAACCCGCGCCCTCACACGTACGCTCCCCCTAAAGCGTTGTCGTACCCTCACCTGGACCCTAAACCGTCCCCGTCCCCTAAACCTAACCCTAGCCCGAACCCTAACCCTAACCCTTCCCCGAAGCCTGACGCTCACACGTGCCCTAATCCTAACCCGTACGCTAACACTAACCCGCGCCCTCACACGTACGCTCCCCCTAAAGCGTTGTCGTACCCTCACCTGGACCCTAAACCGTCCCCGTACCCTAACCCTAACCCTAGCCCGAACCCTAACCCTAAACCTTCCCCGAAGCCTGACCCTCACCCGTCCCCTAATCCTAACCCGTACGCTAACACTAACCCGTGCCCTCACACGTACGCTCCCCCTAAAGCGTTGTCGTACCCTCACCTGGACCCTAAACCGTCCCCGTATCGTAACCCGAAACCTAGCCCGAACCCTAATCCTAACCCTTCCCCGAAGCCTGACCCTCACCCGTCCCATAATCCTAACCCATACGCTAACACTAAACCGCGCCCTCACACGTACGCTCCCCCTAAAGCGTTGTCATACCCTCACCTGGACCCTAAACCGTCCCCGTCCCCTAATCCTAACCCTAGCCCGAACCCTAACCGTAACCCTTCCCCGAAGCCTGACCCTCACCCATCCCCTAATCCTAACCCGTACGCTAACACTAACCCGCGCCCTCACACGTACGCTCCCCCTAAAGCGTTGTCGTACCCTCACCTGGACCCTAAAGCGTCCCCGTACCCTAACCCTAACCCTAGCCCGAACCCTAACCCTAAACCTTCCCCGAAGCCTGACCCTCACCCGTCCCCTAATCCTAACCCGTACGCTAACACTAACCCGCGCCCTCACACGTACGCTCCCCCTAAAGCGTTGTCGTACCCTCAGCTGGACCCTAAACCGTCCCCGTCCCCTAACCCTAACCCTAGCCCGAACCCTAACCCTAACCCTTCCCCGAAGCCTGACCCTCACCCGTCCCCTAATCCTAACCCGTACGCTAACACTACCCCGCGCCCTCACACGTACGCTCCCCCTAAAGCGTTGTCGTACCCTCACCTGGACCCTAAACCGTCCCCGTCCCCTAACCCTAACCCTAGCCCGAACCCTAACCCTAACCCTTCCCCGAAGCCTGACCCTCACCCGTCCCCTAATCCTAACCCGTACGCTAACACTAACCCGCGCCCTCACACGTACGCTCCCCCTAAAGCGTTGTCGTACCCTCACCTGGACCCTAAACCGTCCCCGTCCCCTAACCCTAACCCTAGCCCGAACCCTAACCCTAACCCTTCCCCGAAGCCTGACCCTCACCCGTCCCCTAATCCTAACCCGTACGCTAACACTAACCCGCGCCCTCACACGTACGCTCCCCCTAAAGCGTTGTCGTACCCTCACCTGGACCCTAAACCGTCCCCGTCCCCTAACCCTAACCCTAGCCCGAACCCTAACCCTAACCCTTCCCCGAAGCCTGACCCTCACCCGTCCCCTAATCCTAACCCGTACGCTAACACTACCCCGCGCCCTCACACGTACGCTCCCCCTAAAGCGTTGTCGTACCCTCACCTGGTCCCTAAACCGTCCCCGTCCCCTAACCCTAACCCTAGCCCGAACCCTAACCCTAACCCTTCCCCGAAGCCTGACCCTCCCCCATCCCCTAATCCTAACCCGTACGCTAACACTAACCGACGCCCTCAAACGTACGCTCCCCCTAAAGCGTTGTCGTACCCTCACCTGGACCCTAAACCGTCCCCGTCCCCTAACCCTAACCCTGGCCCGAACCCTAACCCTAACCCTTCCCCGAAGCCTGACCCTCACCCGTCCCCTAATCCTAAACCGTACGCTAACACTAACCCACGCCCTCACACGAACGCTCCCCCTAAAGCGTTGTCGTACCCTCACCTGGACCCTAAACCATCCCCGTCCCCTAACCCTAACCCTAGCCCGAACCCTAACCCTAACCCTTCCCCGAAGCCTGACCCTCACCCGTCCCCTAATCCTAACCCATACACTAACACTAACACGCGCCCTCACACGTACGCTCCCCCTAAAGCGTTGTCGTACCCTCACCTGGACCCTAAACCGTCCCCGTCCCCTAACCCTAACCCTAGCCCGAACCCTAACCCTAACCCTTCCCCGAAGCCTGACCCTCACCCGTCCCCTAATCCTAACCCGTACGCTAACACTAACCCGCGCCCTCACACGTACGCTCCCCCTAAAGCGTTGTCGTACCCTCACCTGGACCCTAAACCGTCCCCGTCCCCTAACCCTAACCCTAGCCCGAACCCTAACCGTAACACTTCCCCGAAGCCTGACCCTCACCCGTCCCCTAATCCTAACCCGTACGCTAACACTAACCCGTGCCCTCACACGTACGCTCCCCCTAAAGCGTTGTCGTACCCTCACCTGGACCCTAAACCGTCCCCGTACCCTAACCCTAACCCTAGCCCGAACCCTAACCCTAACCCTTCCCCGAAGCCTGACCCTCACCCGTCCCCTAATCCTAACCCGTACGCTAACACTAACCCGCGCCCTCACACGTACGCTCCCCCTAAAGCGTTGTCGTACCCTCACCTGGACCCTAAACCGTCCCCGTCCCCTAACCCTAACCCTAGCCCGAACCCTAACCCTAACCCTTCCCCGAAGCCTGACCCTCTCCTGTCCCCTAATCCTAACCCGTACGTTAACACTAACCCGCGCCCTCACACGTACGCTCCCCCTAAAGCGTTGTCGTACCCTCACCTGGACCCTAAACCGTCCCCGTACCCTAAACCTAAACCTAGCCCGAACCCTATCCCTAACCCTTCCCCGAAGCCTGACCCTCACCCGTCCCTTAATCCTAACCCGTACGCTAACACTAACCCGCGCCCTCACACGTACGCTCCCCCTAAAGCGTTGTCGTACCCTCACCTGGACCCTAAACCGTCCCCGTCCCCTAACCCTAGCCCGAACCCTAACCCTAACCCTTCCCCAAAGCCTGACCGACACCCGTCCCCTAATCCTAACCCGTACGCTAACACTATCCCGTGGCCTGACACGTACCCTCACCCTAAAGCGTTGTCGTACCCTCACCTGGACCCTAAACCGTCCCCGTCCCCTAACCCTAAACCTAGCCCGAACCCTAACCTTAACCTTTCCCCGAAGCCTGACCCTCACCCGTCCCCTAATCCTAACCCGTACGCTAACACTAACCCGCGCCCTCACACGTACGATCCCCGTAAAGCGATGTCGTACCCTCAACTGGACCCTAAACCGTCCACATCCCCTAACCCTAACCCTAGCCCGAACCCTAACCCTAACCCTTCCCCGAAGCCTGACCCTCACCCGTCCCCTAATCCTAACCCGTACGCTAACACTAACCCGTGCCCTCACACGTACGCTCCCCGTAAAGCGTTGTCGTACCCTCACCTGGACCCTAAACCGTCCCCGTATCGTAACCCGAAACCTAGCCCGAACCCTAACCCTAACCCTTCCCCGAAGCCTGACCCTCACCCGTCCCCTAATCCTAACCCGTACGCTAACACTAACCCGCGCCCTCACACGTACGCTCCCCCTAAAGTCTTGTCGTACCCTCACCTGGACCATAAATCGTCCCCGTCCCCTAACCCTAACCCTAGCCCGAACCCTAACCCTAACCCTTCCCCGAAGCCTGACCCTCACCCGTCCCCTAATCCTAACCCGTACGCTAACACTAACCCGCGCCCTCACACGTACGCTCCCCCTAAAGCGTTGTCGTACCCTCACCTGGACCCTAAACCGTCCCCATCCCCTAACCCTAACCCTAGCCCGAACCCTAACCCTAACCCTTCCCCGAAGCCTGACCCTCACCCGTCCCCTAATCCTAACCTGTACGCTAACACTAACCCACGCCCTCACACGTACACTCCCCCTAAAGCGTTGTCGTACCCTCACCTGGACCCTAAACCGTCCCCGTCCCCTAACCCTAACCCTAGTCCAAACCCTAACCCTAACCCTTCCCCGAAGCCTGACCCTCACCCGACCCCTAATCCTAACCCGTACGCTAACACTACCCCGCGCCATCACACGTACGCTCCCCCTAAAGCGTTGTCGTACCCTCACCTGGACCCTAAACCGTCCCCGTCCCCTAACCCTAACCCTAGCCCGAACCCTAACCCTAACCCTTCCCCGAAGCCTGACCCTCACCCGTCCCCTAATCCTAACCCGTACGCTAACACTAACCCGTGCCCTCACACGTACGCTCCCCCTAAAGCGTTGTCGTACCCTCACCTGGATCCTAAACCGTCCCCGTATCGTAACCCGAAACCTAGCCCGAACCCTAACCCTAACCCTTCCCCGAAGCCTGACCCTCACCCATCCCCTAATCCTAACCCGTACGCTAACACTAACCCGAGCCCTCACACGTACGCACCCCCTAAAGCGTTGTCGTACCCTCACCTGGACCCTAAACCGTCCCCATCCCCTAACCCTAACCCTAGCCCGAACCCTAAACCTAACCCTTCCCCGAAGCCTGACCCTCACCCGTCCCCTAATCCTAACCCGTACGCTAACACTAAACCGCGCCCTCACACGTACGCTCCCCCTAAAGCGTTGTCGTACCCTCACCTGGACCCTAAACCGTCGCCATCCCCTAACCCTAACCCTAGCCCGAACCCTAACCCTAACATTTCCCCGAAGCCTGACCCTCACCCGTCCCCTAATCCTAACCCGTACGCTAACACTAACCCGCGCCCTCACACGTACGCTGCCCCTAAAGCGTTGTCGTACCCTCATCTGGACCCTAAACCGTCCCCGTCCCCTAACCCTAACCCTAGCCCGAACCCTAACCCTAACCCTTTCCCGAAGCCTGACCCTCCCCCGTCCCCTAATCCTAACCCGTACGCTAACACTAACCCGCGCCCTCACACGTACGCTCCCCCTAAAGCGTTGTCGTACCCTCACCTGGACCCTAAACCGTCCCCGTACCCTAACCCTAACCCTAGCCCGAACCCTAACCCTAAACCTTCCCCGAAGCCTGACCCTCACCCGTCCCCTAATCCTAACCCGTACGCTAACACTAACCCGTGCCCTCACACGTACGCTCCCCCTAAAGCGTTTTCGTACCCTCACCTGGACCCTAAACCGTCCCCGTCCCCTATCCCTAACCCTAGCCTGAACCCAAACCCTAACCCTTCCCCGAAGCCTGACCGTCACCCGTCCCCTAATCCTAACCCGTACGCTAACACTATCCCGTGGCCTCACAGGTACCCTCCCCCTAAAGCGTTGTCGTACCCTCACCTGTACCCTAAACCGTCCCCGTCCCCTAACCTTAACCCTAGCCCGAACCCTAACCCTAACCTTTCCCCGAAGCCTGACCCTCACCCGTCCCCTAATCCTAACCCGTACGCTAACACTAACCCGCGCCCTCACACGTACGCTCCCCGTAAAGCGATGTCGTACCCTCAACTGGACCCTAAACCATCCACGTCCCCTAACCCTAAACCTAGCCCGAACCCTAACCCTAACTCTTCCCCGAAGCCTGACCCTCACCCGTCACCTAATCCTAACCCGTACGCTAACACTAACCCGTGCCCTCACACGTACGCTCCCCCTAAAGCGTTGTCGTACCCTCACCTGGACCCTAAACCGTCCCCGTATCGTAACCCGAAACCTAGCCCGAAACCTAACCCTAACACTTCCCCGAAGCCTGACCCTCACCCGTCCCCTAATCCTAACCCGTACGCTAACACTAACCCGTGCCCTCACACGTACGCTCCCCCTAAAGCGTTGTCGTACCCTCACCTGGACCCTAAACCGTCCCCGTACCCTAACCCTAACTCTAGCCCGAACCCTAACCCTAACACTTCCCCGAAGCCTGACCCTCACCCGTCTCCTAATCCTAACCCGTACGGTAACACTAACCCACGCCCTCACACGTACGCTCCCCGTAAAGTGTTGTCGTACCCTCACCTGGACCCTAAACCGTCCCCGTCCCCTAACCCTAACCCTAGCCCGAACCTTAACCCTAACCCTTCCCCGAAACCTGACACTCACCCGTCCCCTAATCCTAACCCGTACGCTAACACTAACCCGCGCCCTCACACGTACGCTCCCCCTAAAGCGTTGTCATACCCTCACCTGGACCCTAAACCGTCCCCGTCCCCTAACCCTAACCCTAGCCCAAACCCTAACCCTAACCCTTCCCCGAAGCCTGACCCTCACCCGTCCCCTAATCCTAACCCGTACGCTAACACTAACCCACGCCCTCACACGTACGCTCCCCCTAAAGCGTTGTCGTACCCTCACCTGGACCCTAAACCGTCCCCGTACCCTAACCCTAACCCTAGCCCGAACCCTAACCCTAACCCTTCCCCGAAGCCTGACCCTCACCCGTCCCCTAATCCTAACCCGTACGCTAACACTAAACCACGCCCTCACACGTACGCTGCCCCTAAAGCGTTGTCGTACACTCACCTGGACCCTAAACCGGCCCCGTCCACTAACCCTAACCCTAGCCCGAACCCTAACCCTAACACTTCCCCGAAGCCTGACCCTCACCCGTCCCCTAATCCTAACCAGTACGTTAACACTAACCCGCGCCCTCACACGTACGCTCCCCCTAAAGCGTTGTCGTACCCTCACCTGGACCCTAAACCGTCCCCGTCCCCGTCCCCTAACCCTAGACCTAACCCTAACCCTAACCCTTCCCCGAAGCCTGACCCTCACCCATCCCCTAATCCTAACCCGTATGCTAACACTAACCCGCGCCCTCACATGTACGCTCCTCCTAAAGCGTTGTCGTACCCTCACCTGGACCCTAAACCGTCCCCGTACCCTAACCCTAACCCTAGCCCGAACCCTAACCCTAACCCTTCCCCGAAGCCTGACCCTCACCCGTCCCCTAATCCTAACCCGTACGCTAACACTAACCTGCGCCCTCACACGTACGCTCCCCCTAAAGCGTTGTCGTACCCTCACCTGGACCCTAAACCGTCCCCGTCCTCTAACCCTAACCCTAGCCCGAACCCTAACCGTAACCCTTCCCCGAAGCCTGACCCTCACCCGTCCCCTAATCCTAACCGGTACGCTAATACTAACCCGCGCCCTCACACGTACGCTCCCCCTAAAGCGTTGTCGTTCCCTCACCTGGACCCTAAACTGTCCCCGTCCCCTAACCCTAACCCTAGGCCGAACCCTAACCCTAACCCTTCTCCGAAGCCTGACCCTCACCCGTCCCCTAATCCTAACCCGTACGCTAACACTAACCCGCGCCGTCACACGTACGCTCCCCCTAAAGCGTTGTCGTACCCTCACCTGGACCCTAAACCGTCCCCGTCCCCTAACCCGAACCCTAGCCCGAACCCTAACCCTAACCCTTCCCCGAAGCCTGACCCTCACCCGTCCCCTAATCCTAACCCGTACGCTAACACTAACCCGCGCCCTCACACGTACGCTCCCCCTAAAGCGTTGTCGTACACTCACCTGGACCCTAAACCGTCCCCGTCCCCTAACCCTAACCCTAGCCCGAACCCTAACCCTAACCCTTCCCGGAAGCCTGACCCTCACCCATCCCCTAATCCTAACCCGTACGCTAACACTACCCCGCGCCCTCACACGTACGCTCCCCCTAAAGCGTTGTCGTACCGTCACCTGGACCCTAAACCGTCCCCGTACCCTAACCCTAACCCTAGCCCGAACCCTAACCCTAACCCTTCCCCGAAGCCTGACCCTCACCCGTCCCCTAATTCTAACCCGTACGCTAACACTAACCCACGCCCTCACACGTACGCTCCCCCTAAAGCGTTGTCGTACCCTCACCTGGACCCTAAACCGTCCCCGTCCCCTAACCCTAACCCTAGCCCGAACCCTAACCCTAACCCTTCCCGGAAGCCTGACCCTCACCCGTCCCCTAATCCTAACCCGTACGCTAACACTAACCCGCGCCCTCACACGTACGCTCCCCCTAAAGCGTTGTCGTACCCTCACCTGGACCCTAAACCGTCCCCGTCCCCTAACCCTAACCCTAGCCCGAAACCTAACCCTAACCCTTCCCCGAAGCCTGACCCTCACCCGTCCCCTAATCCTAACCCGTACGCTAAAACTAACCCGCGCCCTCACACGTACGCTCCCCCTAAAGCGTTGTCGTACCCTCACCTGGACCCTAAACCGTCCCCGTCCCCTAACGCTAACCCTAGACCGAACCCTAACCCTAACACTTCCCCGAAGCCTGACCCTCAACCGTCCCCTAATCCTAACCCGTACGCTAACACTAACCCGCGCCCTCACACGTACGCTCCCCCTAAAGCGTTGTCGTACTCTCACCTGGACCCTAAACCGTCCCCGTCCCCTAACCCTAACCCTAGCCCGAACCCTAACCCTAACCCTTCCCCGAAACCTGACCCTCACCCATCCCAATCCTAACCCGTACGCTAACACTAACCCGCGCCCTCAAACGTACGCTCCCCCTAAAGCGTTGTCGTACCCTCACCTGGACCCTAAACCGTCCCCGTCCCCTAACCCTAACCCTAGGCCGAACCCTAACCCTAACCCTTCCCCGAAGCCTGACCCTCACCCGTCCCCTAATCCTAAACCGTACGCTAACACTAACCCACGCCCTCACACGTACGCTCCCCCTAAAGCGTTGTCGTACCCTCACCTGGACCCTAAACCGTCCCCGTCCCCTAACCCTAACCCTAGCCCGAACCCTAACCCTAACCCTTCCCCGAAGCCTGACCCTCACCCGTCCCCTAATCCTAACCCGTACGCTAACACTATCCCGTGGCCTCACACGTACCCTCCCCCTAAAGCGTTTTCGTACTCTCACCTGGACCCTAAACCGTCCCCGTCCCCTAACCCTAACCCTAGCCTGAACCCAAACCCTAACCCTTCCCCGAAGCCTGACCCTCACCCGTCCCCTAATACTAACCCGTACGCTAACACTAACCCGCACCCTCACACGTACGCTCCCCCTAAAGCGTTGTACCCTCACCTGGACCCTAAACCGTCCCCGTCCCCTAACCCTAACCCTAAACCGGCCCCGTCCCGTAACCCTAACCCTAGCCCGAACCCTAACCGTAACCCTTCCCCGAAGCCTGACCCTCACCCGTCCCCTAATCCTAAACCGTACGCTAACACTAACCCCCGCCCTCACATGTACGCTCCCCCTAAAGCGTTGTCGTACCCTCACCTGGACCATAAATCGTCCCCGTCCCCTAACCTTAACCCTAGCCCGAACCCTAACCCTAACCCTAACACTTCCCCGAAGCCTGACCCTCACCCGTCCCCTAATCCTAACCCGTACGCTAACACTAACCCGCGCCCTCACACGTACCCTCCCCCTAAAGCGTTGTCGTACCCTCACCTGGACCCTAAACCGTCCCCATCCCCTAACCCTATCCCTAGCCCGAACCCCAACCCTAAACCTTCCCCGAAGCCTGACGCTGACCCGTCCCCTAATCCTAACCCGTACGCTAACACTAACCCGCGCCCTCACACGTACGCTCCCCCTAAAGCGTTGTCGTACCCTCACCTGGACCCTAAACCGTCCCCGTCCCCTAACCCTAACCCTAGCCCAAACCCTAACCCTAACCCTTCCCCAAAGCCTGACCGACACCCGTCCCCTAATCCTAAACCGTACGCTAACACTATCCCGTGGCCTCACACGTACCCTCCCCCTAAAGCGTTGTCGTACCCTCACCTGGACCCTAAACCGTCCCCGTCCCCTAACCCTAAACCTAGCCCGAACCCTAACCTTAACCTTTCCCCGAAGCCTGACCCTCACCCGTCCCCTAATCCTAACCCGTACGCTAACACTAACCCGCGCCCTCACACGTACGATCCCCGTAAAGCGATGTCGTACCCTCAACTGGACCCTAAACCGTCCAAATCCCCTAACCCTAACCCTAGCCCGAACCCTAACCCTAACCCTTCCCCGAAGCCTGACCCTCACCCGTCCCCTAATCCTAACCCGTACGCTAACACTAACCCGTGCCCTCACACGTACGCTCCCCGTAAAGCGTTGTCGTACCCTCACCTGGACCCTAAACCGTCCCCGTATCGTAACCCGAAACCTAGCCCGAACCCTAATCCTAACCCTTCCCCGAAGCCTGACCCTCACCCGTCCCCTAATCCTAACCCGTACGCTAACACTAAACCGCGCCCTCACACGTACGCTCCCCCTAAAGCGTTGTCATACCCTCACCTGGACCCTAAACCGTCCCCGTCCCCTAATCCTAACCCTAGCCCGAACCCTAACCGTAACCCTTCCCCGAAGCCTGACCCTCACCCATCCCCTAATCCTAACCCGTACGCTAACACTAACCCGCGCCCTCACACGTACGCTCCCCCTAAAGCGTTGTCGTACCCTCACCTGGACCCTAAACCGTCCCCGTACCCTAACCCTAACCCTAGCCCGAACCCTAACCCTAACCCTTCCCCGAAGCCTGACCCTCACCCGTCCCCTAATCCTAACCCGTACGCTAACACTAACCCGCGCCCTCACACGTACGCTCCCCCTAAAGCGTTGTCGTACCCTCAGCTGGACCCTAAACCGTCCCCGTCCCCTAACCCTAACCCTAGCCCGAACCCTAACCCTAACACTTCCCCGAAGCCTGACCCTCTCCCGTCCCCTAATCCTAACCCGTACGCTAACACTACCCCGCGCCCTCACACGTACGCTCCCCCTAAAGCGTTGTCGTACCCTCACCTGGACCCTAAACCGTCCCCGTCCCCTAACCCTAACCCTAGCCCGAACCCTAACCCTAACCCTTCCCCGAAGCCTGACCCTCACCCGTCCGCTAATCCTAACCCGTACGCTAACACTAACCCGCGCCCTCACACGTACGCTCCCCCTAAAGCGTTGTCGTACCCTCACCTGGACCCTAAACCGTCCCCGTCCCCTAACCCTAACCCTAGCCCGAACCCTAACCCTAACCCTTCCCCGAAGCCTGACCCTCACCCGTCCCCTAATCCTAACCCGTACGCTAACACTAACCTGCGCCCTCACACGTACGCTCCACCTAAAGCGTTGTCGTACCCTCACCTGGACCCTAAACCGTCCCCGTCCTCTAACCCTAACCCTAGCCCGAACCCTAACCGTAACCCTTCCCCGAAGCCTGACCCTCACCCGTCCCCTAATCCTAACCCGTACGCTAACACTAACCCATGCCCTCACACGTACGCTCCTCCTAAAGCGTTGTCGTACCCTCACTTAGACCCTAAACCGTCCCCGTCCCCTAACCCTAACCCTAGCCCGAACCCTAACCCTAACCCTTCCCCGAAGCCTGACCCTCACCCGTCCCCTAATCCTAACCCGTACGGTAACACTAACCCACGCCCTCACACGTACGCTCCCCGTAAAGTGTTGTCGTACCCTCACCTGGACCCTAAACCGTCCCCGTCCCCTAACCCTAACCCTAGCCCGAACCCTAACCCTAACCCTTCCCCGAAGCCTGACCCTCACCCGTCCCCTAATCCTAACCCGTACGCTAACACTAACCCGCGCCCTCACACGTACGCTCCCCCTAAAGCGTTGTCGTTCCCTCACCTGGACCCTAAACTGTCCCCGTCCCCTAACCCTAAACCTAGGCCGAACCCTAACCCTAACCCTTCCCCGAAGCCTGACCCTCACCCGTCCCCTAATCCTAACCGGTACGCTAATACTAACCCGCGCCCTCACAGGTACGCTCCCCCTAAAGCGTTGTCGTTCCCTCACCTGGACCCTAAACTGTCCCCGTCCCCTAACCCTAACCCTAGGCCGAACCCTAACCCTAACCCTTCTCCGAAGCCTGACCCTCACCCGTCCCCTAATCCTAACCTGTACGCTAACACTAACCCGCGCCCTCACACGTACGCTCCCCCTAAAGCGTTGTCGTACCCTCACCTGGACCCTAAACCGTCCCCGTCCCCTAACCCTAACCCTAGCCCGAACCCTAACCCTAACCCTTCCCCGAAGCCTGACCCTCACCCGTCCCCTAATCCTAACCCGTACGCTAACACTAACCCGCGCCCTCACACGTACGCTCCCCCTAAAGCGTTGTCGTACCCTCACCTGGACCCTAAACCGTCCCCGTCCCCTAACCCTAACCCTAGCCCGAACCCTAACCCTAACCCTTCCCCGAAGCCTGACCCTCACCCATCCCCTAATCGTAACCCGTACGCTAACACTAACCCACGCCCTCACACGTACGCTCCCCCTAAAGCGTTGTCGTACCCTCACCTGGACCCTAAACCGTCCCCGTACCCTAACCCTAACCCTAGCCCGAACCCTAACCCTAACCCTTCCCCAAAGCCTGACCCTCACCCGTCCCCTAATCCTAACCCGTACGCTAACACTAACCCGCGCCCTCACACGTACGCTCCCCCTAAAGCGTTGTCGTACCCTCACCTGGACCCTAAACCGTCCCCGTCCCCTAACCCTAACCCTAGCCCGAACCCTAACCCTAACCCTTCCCGGAAGCCTGACCCTCACCCGTCCCCTAATCCTAACCCGTACGCTAACACTAACCCGCGCCCTCACACGTACGCTCCCCCTAAAGCGTTGTCGTACCCTCACCTGGACCCTAAACCGTCCACGTCCCCTAACCCTAACCCTAGCCCGAAACCTAACCCTAACCCTTCCCCGAAGCCTGACCCTCACCCGTCCCCTAATCCTAACCCGTACGCTAACACTAACCCACGCCCTCACACGTACGCTCCCCCTAAAGCGTTGTCGTACCCTCACATGGACCCTAAACCGTCCCCGTCCCCTAACGCTAACCCTAGACCGAACCCTAACCATAACACTTCCCCGAAGCCTGACCCTCACCCGTCCCCTAATCCTAACCCGTACGCTAACACTAACCCGCGCCCTCACACGTACGCTCCCCCTAAAGCGTTGTCGTACTCTCACCTGGACCCTAAACTGTCCCCGTCCCCTAACCCTAACCCTAGCCCGAACCCTAACCCTAACCCTTCCCCGAAGCCTGACCCTCACCCATCCCCTAATCCTAACCCGTACGCTAACACTAACCGGCGCCCTCAAACGTACGCTCCCCCTAAAGCGTTGTCGTACCCTCACCTGGACCCTAAACCGTCCCCGTCCCCTAACCCTAACCCTAGCCCGAACCCTAACCCTAACCCTTCCCCGAAGCCTGACCCACACCCGTCCCCTAATACTAACCCGTACGCTAACACTAACCCGCACCCTCACACGTACGCTCCCCCTAAAGCGTTGTACCCTCACCTGGACCCTAAACCGTCCCCGTCCCCTAACCCTAACCCTAAACCGGCCCCGTCCCGTAACCCTAACCCTAGCCCGAACCCTAACCGTAACCCTTCCCCGAAGCCTGACCCTCACCCGTCCCCTAATCCTAAACCGTACGCTAACACTAACCCCCGCCCTCACATGTACGCTCCCCCTAAAGCGTTGTCGTACCCTCACCTGGACCATAAATCGTCCCCGTCCCCTAACCTTAACCCTAGCCCGAACCCTAACCCTAACCCTAACACTTCCCCGAAGCCTGACCCTCACCCGTCCCCTAATCCTAACCCGTACGCTAACACTAACCCGCGCCCTCACACGTACCCTCCCCCTAAAGCGTTGTCGTACCCTCACCTGGACCCTAAACCGTCCCCATCCCCTAACCCTAACCCTAGCCCGAACCCCAACCCTAAACCTTCCCCGAAGCCTGACGCTCACCCGTCCCCTAATCCTAACCCGTACGCTAACACTAACCCGCGCCCTCACACGTACGCTCCCCCTAAAGCGTTGTCGTACCCTCACCTGGACCCTAAACCGTCCCCGTCCCCTAACCCTAACCCTAGCCCAAACCCTAACCCTAACCCTTCCCCAAAGCCTGACCGACACCCGTCCCCTAATCCTAACCCGTACGCTAACACTATCCCGTGGCCTCACACGTACCCTCCCCCTAAAGCGTTGTCGTACCCTCACCTGGACCCTAAACCGTCCCCGTCCCCTAACCCTAAACCTAGCCCGAACCCTAACCTTAACCTTTCCCCGAAGCCTGACCCTCACCCGTCCCCTAATCCTAACCCGTACGCTAACACTAACCCGCGCCCTCACACGTACGATCCCCGTAAAGCGATGTCGTACCCTCAACTGGACCCTAAACCGTCCAAATCCCCTAACCCTAACCCTAGCCCGAACCCTAACCCTAACCCTTCCCCGAAGCCTGACCCTCACCCGTCCCCTAATCCTAACCCGTACGCTAACACTAACCCGTGCCCTCACACGTACGCTCCCCGTAAAGCGTTGTCGTACCCTCACCTGGACCCTAAACCGTCCCCGTATCGTAACCCGAAACCTAGCCCGAACCCTAATCCTAACCCTTCCCCGAAGCCTGACCCTCACCCGTCCCCTAATCCTAACCCGTACGCTAACACTAAACCGCGCCCTCACACGTACGCTCCCCCTAAAGCGTTGTCATACCCTCACCTGGACCCTAAACCGTCCCCGTCCCCTAATCCTAACCCTAGCCCGAACCCTAACCGTAACCCTTCCCCGAAGCCTGACCCTCACCCATCCCCTAATCCTAACCCGTACGCTAACACTAACCCGCGCCCTCACACGTACGCTCCCCCTAAAGCGTTGTCGTACCCTCACCTGGACCCTAAACCGTCCCCGTACCCTAACCCTAACCCTAGCCCGAACCCTAACCCTAACCCTTCCCCGAAGCCTGACCCTCACCCGTCCCCTAATCCTAACCCGTACGCTAACACTAACCCGCGCCCTCACACGTACGCTTCCCCTAAAGCGTTGTCGTACCCTCAGCTGGACCCTAAACCGTCCCCGTCCCCTAACCCTAACCCTAGCCCGAACCCTAACCCTAACACTTCCCCGAAGCCTGACCCTCTCCCGTCCCCTAATCCTAACCCGTACGCTAACACTACCCCGCGCCCTCACACGTACGCTCCCCCTAAAGCGTTGTCGTACCCTCACCTGGACCCTAAACCGTCCCCGTCCCCTAACCCTAACCCTAGCCCGAACCCTAACCCTAACCCTTCCCCGAAGCCTGACCCTCACCCGTCCGCTAATCCTAACCCGTACGCTAACACTAACCCGCGCCCTCACACGTACGCTCCCCCTAAAGCGTTGTCGTACCCTCACCTGGACCCTAAACCGTCCCCGTCCCCTAACCCTAACCCTAGCCCGAACCCTAACCCTAACCCTTCCCCGAAGCCTGACCCTCACCCGTCCCCTAATCCTAACCCGTACGCTAACACTAACCTGCGCCCTCACACGTACGCTCCATCTAAAGCGTTGTCGTACCCTCACCTGGACCCTAAACCGTCCCCGTCCTCTAACCCTAACCCTAGCCTGAACCCTAACCGTAACCCTTCCCCGAAGCCTGACCCTCACCCGTCCCCTAATCCTAACCCGTACGCTAACACTAACCCATGCCCTCACACGTACGCTCCTCCTAAAGCGTTGTCGTACCCTCACTTAGACCCTAAACCGTCCCCGTCCCCTAACCCTAACCCTAGCCCGAACCCTAACCCTAACCCTTCCCCGAAGCCTGACCCTCACCCGTCCCCTAATCCTAACCCGTACGGTAACACTAACCCACGCCCTCACACGTACGCTCCCCGTAAAGTGTTGTCGTACCCTCACCTGGACCCTAAACCGTCCCCGTCCCCTAACCCTAACCCTAGCCCGAACCCTAACCCTAACCCTTCCCCGAAGCCTGACCCTCACCCGTCCCCTAATCCTAACCCGTACGCTAACACTAACCCGCGCCCTCACACGTACGCTCCCCCTAAAGCGTTGTCGTTCCCTCACCTGGACCCTAAACTGTCCCCGTCCCCTAACCCTAAACCTAGGCCGAACCCTAACCCTAACCCTTCCCCGAAGCCTGACCCTCACCCGTCCCCTAATCCTAACCCGTACGCTAACACTAACCCGCGCCCTCACACGTACGCTCCCCCTAAAGCGTTGTCGTACCCTCACCAGGACCCTAAACCGTCCCCGTCCCTTAACCCTAACCCTAGCCCGAACCCTAACCCTAACCCTTCCCCGAAGCCTGACCCTCACCCGTCCCCTAATCCTAACCCGTACGCTAACACTAACCCGCGCCCTCACACGTACGCTACCCCTAAAGCGTTGTCGTACCCTCACCTGGACCCTAAACCGTCCCCGTCCCCTAACCCTAACCCTAGCCCGAACCCTAACCCTAACCCTTCCCCGAAGCCTGACCCTCACCCGTCCCCTAATCCTAACCCGTACGGTAACACTAACCCACGCCCTCACACGTACGCTCCCCGTAAAGTGTTGTCGTACCCTCACCTGGACCCTAAACCGTCCCCGTCCCCTAACCCTAACCCTAGCCCGAACCCTAACCCTAACCCTTCCCCGAAGCCTGACCCTCACCCGTCCCCTAATCCTAACCCGTACGCTAACACTAACCCGCGCCCTCACACGTACGCTCCCCCTAAAGCGTTGTCGTTCCCTCACCTGGACCCTAAACTGTCCCCGTCCCCTAACCCTAAACCTAGGCCGAACCCTAACCCTAACCCTTCCCCGAAGCCTGACCCTCACCCGTCCCCTAATCCTAACCCGTACGCTAACACTAACCCGCGCCCTCACACGTACGCTCCCCCTAAAGCGTTGTCGTACCCTCACCTGGACCCTAAACCGTCCCCGTCCCTTAACCCTAACCCTAGCCCGAACCCTAACCCTAACCCTTCCCCGAAGCCTGACCCTCACCCGTCCCCTAATCCTAACCCGTACGCTAACACTAACCCGCGCCCTCACACGTACGCTACCCCTAAAGCGTTGTCGTACCCTCACCTGGACCCTAAACCGTCCCCGTCCCCTAACCCTAACCCTAGCCCGAACCCTAACCCTAACCCTTCCCCGAAGCCTGACCCTCACCCGTCCCCTAATCCTAACCCGTACGCTAACACTAACCCGCGCCCTCACACGTACGCTCCCCCTAAAGCGTTGTCGTACCCTCACCTGGACCCTAAACCGTCCCCGTCCCCTAACCCTAACCCTAGCCCGAACCCTAACCCTAACCCTTCCCGGAAGCCTGACCCTCACCCGTCCCCTAATCCTAACCCGTACGCTAACACTAACCCGCGCCCTCACACGTACGCTCCCCCTAAAGCGTTCTCGTACCCTCACCTGGACCCTAAACCGTCCCCGTCCCCTAACCCTAACCCTAGCCCGAAACCTAACCCTAACCCTTCCCCGAAGCCTGACCCTCACCCGTCCCCTAATCCTAACCCGTACGCTAACACTAACCCGCGCCCTCACACGTACGCTCCCCCTAAAGCGTTGTCGTACCCTCACCTGGACCCTAAACCGTCCCCGTCCCCTAACGCTAACCCTAGACCGAACCCTAACCCTAACACTTCCCCGAAGCCTGACCCTCACCCGTCCCCTAATCCTAACCCGTACGCTAACACTAACCCGCGCCCTCACATGTACGCTCCCCCTAAAGCGTTGTCGTACCCTCACCTGGACCCTAAACCGTCCCCGTCCCTTAACCCTAACCCTAGCCCGAACCCTAACCCTAACCCTTCCCCGAAGCCTGACCCTCACCCGTCCCCTAATCCTAACCCGTACGCTAACACTAACCCGCGCCCTCACACGTACGCTACCCCTAAAGCGTTGTCGTACCCTCACCTGGACCCTAAACCGTCCCCGTCCCCTAACCCTAACCCTAGCCCGAACCCTAACCCTAACCCTTCCCCGAAGCCTGACCCTCACCCGTCCCCTAATCCTAACCCGTACGCTAACACTAACCCGCGCCCTCACACGTACGCTCCCCCTAAAGCGTTGTCGTACCCTCACCTGGACCCTAAACCGTCCCCGTCCCCTAACCCTAACCCTAGCCCGAACCCTAACCCTAACCCTTCCCGGAAGCCTGACCCTCACCCGTCCCCTAATCCTAACCCGTACGCTAACACTAACCCGCGCCCTCACACGTACGCTCCCCCTAAAGCGTTCTCGTACCCTCACCTGGACCCTAAACCGTCCCCGTCCCCTAACCCTAACCCTAGCCCGAAACCTAACCCTAACCCTTCCCCGAAGCCTGACCCTCACCCGTCCCCTAATCCTAACCCGTACGCTAACACTAACCCGCGCCCTCACACGTACGCTCCCCCTAAAGCGTTGTCGTACCCTCACCTGGACCCTAAACCGTCCCCGTCCCCTAACGCTAACCCTAGACCGAACCCTAACCCTAACACTTCCCCGAAGCCTGACCCTCACCCGTCCCCTAATCCTAACCCGTACGCTAACACTAACCCGCGCCCTCACACGTACGCTCCCCCTAAAGCGTTGTCGTACTCTCACCTGGACCCTAAAGCGTCCCCGTCCCCTAACCCTAACCCTAGCCCGAACCCTAACCCTAACCCTTCCATGAAGCCTGACGCTAACCCGTCGCCTAATCCTAACCCGTACGCTAACACTAACCCGCGCCCTCACACGTACGCTCCCCCTAAAGCGTTGTCGTACCCTCACCTGGACCCTAAACCGTCCCCGTACCCTAACCCTAACCCTAGCCCGAACCCTAACCCTAACCCTTCCCCGAAGCCTGACCCTCACCCGTCCCCTAATCCTAACCCGTACGCTAACACTAACCCGCGCCCTCACACGTACGCTCCCCCTAAAGCGTTGTCGTACACTCACCTGGACCCTAAGCCGTCCCCGTCCCCTAACCCTAACCCTAGTCCGAACCCTAACCCTAACCCTTCCCCGAAACCTGCCCCTAACCCGTCCCCTAATCCTAACCCGTACGCTAACACTAACCTGCGCCCTCACACGTACGCTCCCCCTAAAGCGTTGTCGTACCCTCACCTGGACACTAAACCGGCCCCGTCCCGTAACCCTAACCCTAGCCCGAACCCTAACCGTAACCCTTCCCCAAAGCCTGACCCTCACCCATCCCCTAATCCTAACCCGTACGCTAACACTAACCCACGCCCTCACACGTACGCTCCCCCTAAAGCGTTGTCGTACCCTCACCTGGACCCTAAACCGTCCCCGTCCCCTAACCCTAACCCTGGCCCGAACCCTAACCCTAACCCTTCCCCGAAGCCTGACCCTCACCCGTCCCCTAATCCTAAACCGTAAGCTAACACTAACCCCCGCCCTCACATGTACGCTCCCCCTAAAGCGTTGTCGTACCCTCACCTGGACCATAAATCGTCCCCGTCCCCTAACCCTAACCCTAGCCCGAACCCTAACCCTAACCCTAACACTTCCCGGAAGCCTGACCCTCACCCGTCCCCTAATCCTAACCCGTACGCTAACACTAACCCGCGCCCTCACACGTACCCTCCCCCTAAAGCGTTGTCGTACGCTCACCTGGACCCTAAACCGTCCCCATCCCCTAACCCTAACCCTAGCCCGAACCCCAACCCTAAACCTTCCCCGAAGCCTGACCCTCACCCGTCCCCTAATCCTAACCCGTACGCTAACACTAACCCGCGCCCTCACACGTACCCTCCCCCTAAAGCGTTGTCGTACCCTCACCTGTACCCTAAACCGTCCCCGTCCCCTAACCCTAACCCTAGCCCGAACCCTAACCCTAAACTTTCCCCGAAGCCTGACCCTCACCCGTCCCCTAATCCTAACCCGTACGCTAACACTAACCCGCGCCGTCACACGTACGCTCCCCGTAAAGCGATGTCGTACCCTCAACTGGACCCTAAACCGTCCCCGTCCCCTAACCCTAACCCTAGCCCGAACCCTAACCCTAACCCTTCCCCGAAGCCTGACCCTCACCCGTCCCCTAATCCTAACCCGTACGCTAACACTAACCCGCGCCCTCACACGTACGCTCCCCCTAAAGCGTTGTCGTACCCTCACCTGGACCCTAAACCGTCCCCGTCCCCTAACCCTAACCCTAGCCCAAACCCTAACCCTAACCCTTCCCCGAAGCCTGACCCTCACCCGTCCCCTAATCCTAACCCGTACGCTAACACTAACCCACGCCCTCACACGTACGCTCCCCCTAAAGCGTTGTCGTACCCTCACCTGGACCCTAAACCGTCCCCGTCCCCTAACCCTAACCCTAGCCCAAACCCTAACCCTAACCCTTCCCCGAAGCCTGACCCTCACCCGTCCCCTAATCCTAACCCGTACGCTAACACTAACCCACGCCCTAACACGTACGCTCCCCCTAAAGCGTTGTCGTACCCTCACCTGGACCCTAAACCGTCCCCGTACCCTAACCCTAACCCTAGCCCGAACCCTAACACTAACCCTTCCCCGAAGCCTGACCCTCACCCGTCCCCTAATCCTAACCCGTACGCTAACACTAACCCGCGCCCTCACACGTATGCTCCCCCTAAAGCGTTGTCGTACACTCACCTGGACCCTAAACCGGCCCCGTCCACTAACCCTAACCCAAGCCCGAACCCTAACCCTAACCCTTCCCCGAAGCCTGACACTCACCCGTCCCCTAAACCTAACCCGTACGCTAACACTAACCCGCGCCCTCACACGTACGCTCCCCCTAAAGTGTTGTCGTACCCTCACCTGGACCCTAAACCGTCCCCGTCCCCTAACCCTAACCCTAGCCCGAACCCTAACCCTAACCCTTCCCCGAAGCCTGACCCTCACCCGTCCCCTAATCCTAACCCGTACGCTAACACTAACCCGTGCCCTCACACGTACGCTCCCCCGAAAGCGTTTTCGTACCCTCACCTGGACCCTAAACCTTCCCCGTCCCCTAATCCTAACCGTAGCCCGAACCCTAACCGTAACCCTTCCCCGAAGCCTGACCCTCACCCATCCCCTAATCCTAACCCGTACGAAAACACTAACCCACGCACTCACACGTACGCTCCCCCTCTAAAGCGTTGTCGTACCCTCATCTGGACCCTAAACCGTCCCCATACCCTAACCCTAACCCTAGCCCGAACCCTAACCCTAACACTTCCCCGAAGCCTGACGCTCACCCGTCCCCTAATTCTAACCCGTACGCTAACACTAACCCGCGCCCTCACACGTACTCTCCCCCTAAAGCGTTGTCGTACCCTCACCTGGACCCTAAACCGTCCCCGTCCCCTAACCCTAACCCTAGCCCGAACCCTAACCCTAACCCTTCCCCGAAGCCTGACCCTCACCCGTCCCCTAATCCTAACCCGTACGCTAACACTAACCCGCGCCCTCACACGTACGCTCCCCCTAAAGCGTTGTCGTACCCTCACCTGGACCATAAACCGTCCCCGTCCCCTAACCCTAAACCTAGGCCGAACCCTAACCCTAACCCTTCCCCGAAGCCTGACCCTCACCCGTCCCCTAATCCTAACCCGTACGTTAACACTAACCCGCGCCCTCTCACGTACGCTCCCCCTAAAGCGTTGTCGTACCCTCACCTGGACCCTAAACCGTCCCCGTCCCCGTCCCCTAACCCTAGACCTAACCCTAACCCTAACCCTTCCCCGAAGCCTGACCCTCACCCATCCCCTAATCCTAACCCGTACGCTAACACTAACCCGCGCCCTCACACGTACGCTCCTCCTAAAGCGTTGTCGTACCCTCACCTGGACCCTAAACCGTCCCCGTCCCCTAACCCTAACCCTAGCCCGAACCCTAACCCTAAACCTTCCCCGAAGCCTGACCCTCACCCGTCCCCTAATCCTAAACCGTACGCTAACACTAACCCACGCCCTCACACGTACGCTCCCCCTAAAGCGTTGTCGTACCCTCACCTGGACCCTAAACCGTCCCCGTCCCCTAACCCTAACCCTAGCCCGAACCCTAACCCTAACCCTTCCCCGAAGCCTGACCCACACCCGTCCCCTAATACTAACCCGTACGCTAACACTAACCCGCGCCCTCACACGTACGCTCCCCCTAAAGCGTTGTACCCTCACCTGGACCCTAAACCGTCCCCGTCCCCTAACCCTAACCCTAAACCGGCCCCGTCCCGTAACCCTAACCCTAGCCCGAACCCTAACCGTAACCCTTCCCCGAAGCCTGACCCTCACCCGTCCCCTAATCCTAAACCGTACGCTAACACTAACCCCCGCCCTCACATGTACGCTCCCCCTAAAGCGTTGTCGTACCCTCACCTGGACCATAAATCGTCCCCGTCCCCTAACCCTAACCCTAGCCCGAACCCTAACCCTAACCCTAACACTTCCCCGAAGCCTGACCCTCACCCGTCCCCTAATCCTAACCCGTACGCTAACACTAACCCGCGCCCTCACACGTACCCTCCCCCTAAAGCGTTGTCGTACCCTCACCTGGACCCTAAACCGTCCCCATCCCCTAACCCTAACCCTAGCCCGAACCCCAACCCTAAACCTTCCCCGAAGCCTGACCCTCACCCGTCCCATAATCCTAACCCGTACGCTAACACTAACCCGCGCCCTCACACGTACCCTCCCCCTAAAGCGTTGTCGTACCCTCACCTGTACCCTAAACCGTCCCCGTCCCCTAACCCTAACCCTAGCCCGAACCCTAACCCTAAACTTTCCCCGAAGCCTGACCCTCACCCGTCCCCTAATCCTAACCCGTACGCTAACACTAACCCGCGCCGTCACACGTACGCTCCCCGTAAAGCGATGTCGTACCCTCAACTGGACCCTAAACCGTCCCTGTCCCCTAACCCTAACCCTAGCCCGAACCCTAACCCTAACACTTCCCCGAAGCCTGACCCTCACCCGTCCTCTAATCCTAACCCGTACGCTAACACTAACCCGCACCCTCACACGTACGCTCCCCCTAAAGCGTTGTCGTACCCTCACCTGGACCCTAAACCGTCCCCGTCCCCTAACCCTAACCCTAGCCCGAACCCTAACCCTAACCCTTCCCCGAAGCCTGACCCTCACCCGTCCCCTAATCCTAACCCGTACGCTAACACTAACCCACGCCCTCACACGTACGCTCCCCCTAAAGCGTTGTCATACCCTCACCTGGACCCTAAACCGTCCCCGTCCCCTAACCCTAACCCTAGCCCAAACCCTAACCCTAACCCTTCCCCGAAGCCTGACCCTCACCCGTCCCCTAATCCTAACCCGTACGCTAACACTAACCCACGCCCTAACACGTACGCTCCCCCTAAAGCGTTGTCGTACCCTCACCTGGACCCTAAACCGTCCCCGTACCCTAACCCTAACCCTAGCCCGAACCCTAACCCTAACCCTTCCCCGAAGCCTGACCCTCACCCGTCCCCTAATCCTAACCCGTACGCTAACACTAACCCGCGCCCTCACACGTATGCTCCCCTTAAAGCGTTGTCGTACACTCACCTGGACCCTAAACCGGCCCCGTCCACTAACCCTAACCCTAGCCCGAACCCTAACCCTAACCCTTCCCCGAAGCCTGACACTCACCCGTCCCCTAAACCTAACCCGTACGCTAACACTAACCCGCGCCCTCACACGTATGCTCCCCCTAAAGTGTTGTCGTACCCTCACCTGGACCCTAAACCGTCCCCGTCCCCTAACACTAACCCTAGCCCGAACCCTAACCCTAACCCTTCCCCGAAGCCTGACCCTCACCCGTCCCCTAATCCTAACCCGTACGCTAACACTAACCCGTGCCCTCACACGTACGCTCCCCCGAAAGCGTTTTCGTACCCTCACCTGGACCCTAAACCTTCCCCGTCCACTAACCCTAACCGTAGCCCGAACCCTAACCGTAACCCTTCCCCGAAGCCTGACCCTCACCCATCCCCTAATCCTAACCCGTACGAAAACACTAACCCACGCACTCACACGTACGCTCCCCCCCTAAAGCGTTGTCGTACCCTCATCTGGACCCTAAACCGTCCCCATACCCTAACCCTAACCCTAGCCCGAACCCTAACCCTAACACTTCCCCGAAGCCTGACGCTCACCCGTCCCCTAATTCTAACCCGTACGCTAACACTAACCCGCGCCCTCACACGTACGCTCCCCCTAAAGCGTTGTCGTACCCTCACCTGGACCCTAAACCGTCCCCGTCCCCTAACCCTAACCCTAGCCCGAACCCTAACCCTAACCCTTCCCCGAAGCCTGACACTCACCCGTCCCCTAATCCTAACCCGTACGCTAACACTAACCCGCGCCCTCACACGTACGCTCCCCCTAAAGCGTTGTCGTACCCTCACCTGGACCATAAACCGTCCCCGTCCCCTAACCCTAAACCTAGGCCGAACCCTAACCCTAACCCTTCCCCGAAGCCTGACCCTCACCCGTCCCCTAATCCTAACCCGTACGTTAACACTAACCCGCGCCCTCACACGTACGCTCCCCCTAAAGCGTTGTCGTACCCTCACCTGGACCCTAAACCGTCCCCGTCCCCGTCCCCTAACCCTAGACCTAACCCTAACCCTAACCCTTCCCCGAAGCCTGACCCTCACCCATCCCCTAATCCTAACCCGTACGCTAACACTAACCCGCGCCCTCACACGTACGCTCCTCCTAAAGCGTTGTCGTACCCTCACCTGGACCCTAAACCGTCCCCGTACTCTAACCCTAACCCTAGCCCGAACCCTAACCCTAACCCTTCCCCGAAGCCTGACCCACACCCGTCCCCTAATACTAACCCGTACGCTAACACTAACCCGCGCCCTCACACGTACGCTCCCCCTAAAGCGTTGTACCCTCACCTGGACCCTAAACCGTCCCCGTCCCCTAACCCTAACCCTAAACCGGCCCCGTCCCGTAACCCTAACCCTAGCCCGAACCCTAACCGTAACCCTTCCCCGAAGCCTGACCCTCACCCGTCCCCTAATCCTAAACCGTACGCTAACACTAACCCCCGCCCTCACATGTACGCTCCCCCTAAAGCGTTGTCGTACCCTCACCTGGACCATAAATCGTCCCCGTCCCCTAACCCTAACCCTAGCCCGAACCCTAACCCTAACCCTAACACTTCCCCGAAGCCTGACCCTCACCCGTCCCCTAATCCTAACCCGTACGCTAACACTAACCCGCGCCCTCACACGTACCCTCCCCCTAAAGCGTTGTCGTACCCTCACCTGGACCCTAAACCGTCCCCATCCCCTAACCCTAACCCTAGCCCGAACCCCAACCCTAAACCTTCCCCGAAGCCTGACCCTCACCCGTCCCATAATCCTAACCCGTACGCTAACACTAACCCGCGCCCTCACACGTACCCTCCCCCTAAAGCGTTGTCGTACCCTCACCTGTACCCTAAACCGTCCCCGTCCCCTAACCCTAACCCTAGCCCGAACCCTAACCCTAAACTTTCCCCGAAGCCTGACCCTCACCCGTCCCCTAATCCTAACCCGTACGCTAACACTAACCCGCGCCGTCACACGTACGCTCCCCGTAAAGCGATGTCGTACCCTCAACTGGACCCTAAACCGTCCCTGTCCCCTAACCCTAACCCTAGCCCGAACCCTAACCCTAACACTTCCCCGAAGCCTGACCCTCACCCGTCCTCTAATCCTAACCCGTACGCTAACACTAACCCGCGCCCTCACACGTACGCTCCCCCTAAAGCGTAGTCGTACCCTCACCTGGACCCTAAACCGTCCCCGTCCCCTAACCCTAACCCTAGCCCGAACCCTAACCCTAACCCTTCCCCGAAGCCTGACCCTCACCCGTCCCCTAATCCTAACCCGTACGCTAACACTAACCCACGCCCTCACACGTACGCTCCCCCTAAAGCGTTGTCATACCCTCACCTGGACCCTAAACCGTCCCCGTCCCCTAACCCTAACCCTAGCCCAAACCCTAACCCTAACCCTTCCCCGAAGCCTGACCCTCACCCGTCCCCTAATCCTAACCCGTACGCTAACACTAACCCACGCCCTAACACGTACGCTCCCCCTAAAGCGTTGTCGTACCCTCACCTGGACCCTAAACCGTCCCCGTCCCCTAACCCTAACCCTAGCCCGAACCCTAACCCTAACCCTTCCCCGAAGCCTGACCCTCACCCGTCCCCTAATCCTAACCCGTACGCTAACACTAACCCGCGCCCTCACACGTATGCTCCCCTTAAAGCGTTGTCGTACACTCACCTGGACCCTAAACCGGCCCCGTCCACTAACCCTAACCCTAGCCCGAACCCTAACCCTAACCCTTCCCCGAAGCCTGACACTCACCCGTCCCCTAAACCTAACCCGTACGCTAACACTAACCCGCGCCCTCACACGTATGCTCCCCCTAAAGTGTTGTCGTACCCTCACCTGGACCCTAAACCGTCCCCGTCCCCTAACACTAACCCTAGCCCGAACCCTAACCCTAACCCTTCCCCGAAGCCTGACCCTCACCCGTCCCCTAATCCTAACCCGTACGCTAACACTAACCCGTGCCCTCACACGTACGCTCCCCCGAAAGCGTTTTCGTACCCTCACCTGGACCCTAAACCTTCCCCGTCCACTAACCCTAACCGTAGCCCGAACCCTAACCGTAACCCTTCCCCGAAGCCTGACCCTCACCCATCCCCTAATCCTAACCCGTACGAAAACACTAACCCACGCACTCACACGTACGCTCCCCCCCTAAAGCGTTGTCGTACCCTCATCTGGACCCTAAACCGTCCCCATACCCTAACCCTAACCCTAGCCCGAACCCTAACCCTAACACTTCCCCGAAGCCTGACGCTCACCCGTCCCCTAATTCTAACCCGTACGCTAACACTAACCCGCGCCCTCACACGTACGCTCCCCCTAAAGCGTTGTCGTACCCTCACCTGGACCCTAAACCGTCCCCGTCCCCTAACCCTAACCCTAACCCTAGCCCGAACCCTAACCCTAACCCTTCCCCGAAGCCTGACACTCACCCGTCCCCTAATCCTAACCCGTACGCTAACACTAACCCGCGCCCTCACACGTACGCTCCCCCTAAAGCGTTGTCGTACCCTCACCTGGACCATAAACCGTCCCCGTCCCCTAACCCTAAACCTAGGCCGAACCCTAACCCTAACCCTTCCCCGAAGCCTGACCCTCACCCGTCCCCTAATCCTAACCCGTACGTTAACACTAACCCGCGCCCTCACACGTACGCTCCCCCTAAAGCGTTGTCGTACCCTCACCTGGACCCTAAACCGTCCCCGTCCCCGTCCCCTAACCCTAGACCTAACCCTAACCCTAACCCTTCCCCGAAGCCTGACCCTCACCCATCCCCTAATCCTAACCCGTACGCTAACACTAACCCGCGCCCTCACACGTACGCTCCTCCTAAAGCGTTGTCGTACCCTCACCTGGACCCTAAACCGTCCCCGTACTCTAACCCTAACCCTAGCCCGAACCCTAACCCTAACACTTCCCCGAAGCCTGACCCTCACCCGTCCCCTAATCCTAACCCGTACGCTAACACTAACCTGCGCCCTCACACGTACGCTCCCCCTAAAGCGTTGTCGTACCCTCACCTGGACCCTAAACCGTCCCCGTCCTCTAACCCTAACCCTAGCCCGAACCCTAACCGTAACCCTTCCCCGAAGCCTGACCCTCACCCGTCCCCTAATCCTAACCGGTACGCTAATACTAACCCGCGCCCTCACAGGTACGCTCCCCCTAAAGCGTTGTCGTTCCCTCACCTGGACCCTAAACTGTCCCCGTCCCCTAACCCTAACCCTAGGCCGAACCCTAACCCTAACCCTTCTCCGAAGCCTGACCCTCACCCGTCCCCTAATCCTAACCCGTACGCTAACACTAACCCGCGCCCTCACACGTACGCTCCCCCTAAAGCGTTGTCGTACCCTCACCTGGACCCTAAACCGTCCCCGTCCCCTAACCCTAACCCTAGCCCGAACCCTAACCCTAACCCTTCCCCGAAGCCTGACCCTCACCCGTCCCCTAATCCTAACCCGTACGCTAACACTAACCCGCGCCCTCACACGTACGCTCCCCCTAAAGCGTTGTCGTACCCTCACCTGGACCCTAAACCGTCCCCGTCCCCTAACCCTAACCCTAGCCCGAACCCTAACCCTAACCCTTCCCCGAAGCCTGACCCTCACCCATCCCCTAATCGTAACCCGTACGCTAACACTAACCCGCGCCCTCACACGTACGCTTCCCCTAAAGCGTTGTCGTACCCTCACCTGGACCCTAAACCGTCCCCGTACCCTAACCCTAACCCTAGCCCGAACCCTAACCCTAACCCTTCCCCGAAGCCTGACCCTCACCCGTCCCCTAATCCTAACCCGTACGCTAACACTAACCCGCGCCCTCACACGTACGCTCCCCCTAAAGCGTTGTCGTACCCTCACCTGGACCCTAAACCGTCCCCGTCCCCTAACCCTAACCCTAGCCCGAACCCTAACCCTAACCCTTCCCGGAAGCCTGACCCTCACCCGTCCCCTAATCCTAACCCGTACGCTAACACTAACCCGCGCCCTCACACGTACGCTCCCCCTAAAGCGTTGTCGTACCCTCACCTGGACCCTAAACCGTCCCCGTCCCCTAACCCTAACCCTAGCCCGAACCCTAACCCTAACCCTTCCCCGAAGCCTGACCCACACCCGTCCCCTAATACTAACCCGTACGCTAACACTAACCCGCACCCTCACACGTACGCTCCCCCTAAAGCGTTGTACCCTCACCTGGACCCTAAACCGTCCCCGTCCCCTAACCCTAACCCTAAACCGGCCCCGTCCCGTAACCCTAACCCTAGCCCGAACCCTAACCGTAACCCTTCCCCGAAGCCTGACCCTCACCCGTCCCCTAATCCTAAACCGTACGCTAACACTAACCCCCGCCCTCACATGTACGCTCCCCCTAAAGCGTTGTCGTACCCTCACCTGGACCATAAATCGTCCCCGTCCCCTAACCTTAACCCTAGCCCGAACCCTAACCCTAACCCTAACCCTTCCCCGAAGCCTGACCCTCACCCGTCCCCTAATCCTAACCCGTACGCTAACACTAACCCGCGCCCTCACACGTACGCTCCCCCTAAAGCGTTGTCGTACCCTCACCTGGACCCTAAACCGTCCCCGTCCCCTAACCCTAACCCTAGCCCGAACCCTAACCCTAACCCTTCCCGGAAGCCTGACCCTCACCCGTCCCCTAATCCTAACCCGTACGCTAACACTAACCCGCGCCCTCACACGTACGCTCCCCCTAAAGCGTTGTCGTACCCTCACCTGGACCCTAAACCGTCCACGTCCCCTAACCCTAACCCTAGCCCGAAACCTAACCCTAACCCTTCCCCGAAGCCTGACCCTCACCCGTCCCCTAATCCTAACCCGTACGCTAACACTAACCCACGCCCTCACACGTACGCTCCCCATAAAGCGTTGTCGTACCCTCACATGGACCCTAAACCGTCCCCGTCCCCTAACGCTAACCCTAGACCGAACCCTAACCATAACACTTCCCCGAAGCCTGACCCTCACCCGTCCCCTAATCCTAACCCGTACGCTAACACTAACCCGCGCCCTCACACGTACGCTCCCCCTAAAGCGTTGTCGTACTCTCACCTGGACCCTAAACTGTCCCCGTCCCCTAACCCTAACCCTAGCCCGAACCCTAACCCTAACCCTTCCCCGAAGCCTGACCCTCACCCATCCCCTAATCCTAACCCGTACGCTAACACTAACCGGCGCCCTCAAACGTACGCTCCCCCTAAAGCGTTGTCGTACCCTCACCTGGACCCTAAACCGTCCCCGTCCCCTAACCCTAACCCTAGCCCGAACCCTAACCCTAACCCTTCCCCGAAGCCTGACCCACACCCGTCCCCTAATACTAACCCGTACGCTAACACTAACCCGCACCCTCACACGTACGCTCCCCCTAAAGCGTTGTACCCTCACCTGGACCCTAAACCGTCCCCGTCCCCTAACCCTAACCCTAAACCGGCCCCGTCCCGTAACCCTAACCCTAGCCCGAACCCTAACCGTAACCCTTCCCCGAAGCCTGACCCTCACCCGTCCCCTAATCCTAAACCGTACGCTAACACTAACCCCCGCCCTCACATGTACGCTCCCCCTAAAGCGTTGTCGTACCCTCACCTGGACCCTAAACCGTCCCCATCCCCTAACCCTAACCCTAGCCCGAACCCCAACCCTAAACCTTCCCCGAAGCCTGACGCTCACCCGTCCCCTAATCCTAACCCGTACGCTAACACTAACCCGCGCCCTCACACGTACGCTCCCCCTAAAGCGTTGTCGTACCCTCACCTGGACCCTAAACCGTCCCCGTCCCCTAACCCTAACCCTAGCCCAAACCCTAACCCTAACCCTTCCCCAAAGCCTGACCGACACCCGTCCCCTAATCCTAACCCGTACGCTAACACTATCCCGTGGCCTCACACGTACCCTCCCCCTAAAGCGTTGTCGTACCCTCACCTGGACCCTAAACCGTCCCCGTCCCCTAACCCTAAACCTAGCCCGAACCCTAACCTTAACCTTTCCCCGAAGCCTGACCCTCACCCGTCCCCTAATCCTAACCCGTACGCTAACACTAACCCGCGCCCTCACACGTACGATCCCCGTAAAGCGATGTCGTACCCTCAACTGGACCCTAAACCGTCCAAATCCCCTAACCCTAACCCTAGCCCGAACCCTAACCCTAACCCTTCCCCGAAGCCTGACCCTCACCCGTCCCCTAATCCTAACCCGTACGCTAACACTAACCCGTGCCCTCACACGTACGCTCCCCGTAAAGCGTTGTCGTACCCTCACCTGGACCCTAAACCGTCCCCGTATCGTAACCCGAAACCTAGCCCGAACCCTAATCCTAACCCTTCCCCGAAGCCTGACCCTCACCCGTCCCCTAATCCTAACCCGTACGCTAACACTAAACCGCGCCCTCACACGTACGCTCCCCCTAAAGCGTTGTCATACCCTCACCTGGACCCTAAACCGTCCCCGTCCCCTAATCCTAACCCTAGCCCGAACCCTAACCGTAACCCTTCCCCGAAGCCTGACCCTCACCCATCCCCTAATCCTAACCCGTACGCTAACACTAACCCGCGCCCTCACACGTACGCTCCCCCTAAAGCGTTGTCGTACCCTCACCTGGACCCTAAACCGTCCCCGTACCCTAACCCTAACCCTAGCCCGAACCCTAACCCTAACCCTTCCCCGAAGCCTGACCCTCACCCGTCCCCTAATCCTAACCCGTACGCTAACACTAACCCGCGCCCTCACACGTACGCTCCCCCTAAAGCGTTGTCGTACCCTCAGCTGGACCCTAAACCGTCCCCGTCCCCTAACCCTAACCCTAGCCCGAACCCTAACCCTAACACTTCCCCGAAGCCTGACCCTCTCCCGTCCCCTAATCCTAACCCGTACGCTAACACTACCCCGCGCCCTCACACGTACGCTCCCCCTAAAGCGTTGTCGTACCCTCACCTGGACCCTAAACCGTCCCCGTCCCCTAACCCTAACCCTAGCCCGAACCCTAACCCTAACCCTTCCCCGAAGCCTGACCCTCACCCGTCCGCTAATCCTAACCCGTACGCTAACACTAACCCGCGCCCTCACACGTACGCTCCCCCTAAAGCGTTGTCGTACCCTCACCTGGACCCTAAACCGTCCCCGTCCCCTAACCCTAACCCTAGCCCGAACCCTAACCCTAACCCTTCCCCGAAGCCTGACCCTCACCCGTCCCCTAATCCTAACCCGTACGCTAACACTAACCTGCACCCTCACACGTACGCTCCACCTAAAGCGTTGTCGTACCCTCACCTGGACCCTAAACCGTCCCCGTCCTCTAACCCTAACCCTAGCCCGAACCCTAACCGTAACCCTTCCCCGAAGCCTGACCCTCACCCGTCCCCTAATCCTAACCCGTACGCTAACACTAACCCATGCCCTCACACGTACGCTCCTCCTAAAGCGTTGTCGTACCCTCACTTAGACCCTAAACCGTCCCCGTCCCCTAACCCTAACCCTAGCCCGAACCCTAACCCTAACCCTTCCCCGAAGCCTGACCCTCACCCGTCCCCTAATCCTAACCCGTACGGTAACACTAACCCACGCCCTCACACGTACGCTCCCCGTAAAGTGTTGTCGTACCCTCACCTGGACCCTAAACCGTCCCCGTCCCCTAACCCTAACCCTAGCCCGAACCCTAACCCTAACCCTTCCCCGAAGCCTGACCCTCACCCGTCCCCTAATCCTAACCCGTACGCTAACACTAACCCGCGCCCTCACACGTACACTCCCCCTAAAGCGTTGTCGTTCCCTCACCTGGACCCTAAACTGTCCCCGTCCCCTAACCCTAAACCTAGGCCGAACCCTAACCCTAACCCTTCCCCGAAGCCTGACCCTCACCCGTCCCCTAATCCTAACCCGTACGCTAACACTAACCCGCGCCCTCACACGTACGCTCCCCCTAAAGCGTTGTCGTACCCTCACCTGCACCCTAAACCGTCCCCGTCCCTTAACCCTAACCCTAGCCCGAACCCTAACCCTAACCCTTCCCCGAAGCCTGACCCTCACCCGTCCCCTAATCCTAACCCGTACGCTAACACTAACCCGCGCCCTCACACGTACGCTACCCCTAAAGCGTTGTCGTACCCTCACCTGGACCCTAAACCGTCCCCGTCCCCTAACCCTAACCCTAGCCCGAACCCTAACCCTAACCCTTCCCCGAAGCCTGACCCTCACCCGTCCCCTAATCCTAACCCGTACGCTAACACTAACCCGCGCCCTCACACGTACGCTCCCCCTAAAGCGTTGTCGTACCCTCACCTGGACCCTAAACCGTCCCCGTCCCCTAACCCTAACCCTAGCCCGAACCCTAACCCTAACCCTTCCCGGAAGCCTGACCCTCACCCGTCCCCTAATCCTAACCCGTACGCTAACACTAACCCGCGCCCTCACACGTACGCGCCCCCTAAAGCGTTCTCGTACCCTCACCTGGACCCTAAACCGTCCCCGTCCCCTAACCCTAACCCTAGCCCGAAACCTAACCCTAACCCTTCCCCGAAGCCTGACCCTCACCCGTCCCCTAATCCTAACCCGTACGCTAACACTAACCCGCGCCCTCACACGTACACTCCCCCTAAAGCGTTGTCGTACCCTCACCTGGACCCTAAACCGTCCCCGTCCCCTAACGCTAACCCTAGACCGAACCCTAACCCTAACACTTCCCCGAAGCCTGACCCTCACCCGTCCCCTAATCCTAACCCGTACGCTAACACTAACCCGCGCCCTCACATGTACGCTCCCCCTAAAGCGTTGTCGTACCCTCACCTGGACCCTAAACCGTCCCCGTCCCTTAACCCTAACCCTAGCCCGAACCCTAACCCTAACCCTTCCCCGAAGCCTGACCCTCACCCGTCCCCTAATCCTAACCCGTACGCTAACACTAACCCGCGCCCTCACACGTACGCTACCCCTAAAGCGTTGTCGTACCCTCACCTGGACCCTAAACCGTCCCCGTCCCCTAACCCTAACCCTAGCCCGAACCCTAACCCTAACCCTTCCCCGAAGCCTGACCCTCACCCGTCCCCTAATCCTAACCCGTACGCTAACACTAACCCGCGCCCTCACACGTACGCTCCCCCTAAAGCGTTGTCGTACCCTCACCTGGACCCTAAACCGTCCCCGTCCCCTAACCCTAACCCTAGCCCGAACCCTAACCCTAACCCTTCCCGGAAGCCTGACCCTCACCCGTCCCCTAATCCTAACCCGTACGCTAACACTAACCCGCGCCCTCACACGTACGCTCCCCCTAAAGCGTTCTCGTACCCTCACCTGGACCCTAAACCGTCCCCGTCCCCTAACCCTAACCCTAGCCCGAAACCTAACCCTAACCCTTCCCCGAAGCCTGACCCTCACCCGTCCCCTAATCCTAACCCGTACGCTAACACTAACCCGCGCCCTCACACGTACGCTCCCCCTAAAGCGTTGTCGTACTCTCACCTGGACCCTAAAGCGTCCCCGTCCCCTAACCCTAACCCTAGCCCGAACCCTAACCCTAACCCTTCCATGAAGCCTGACGCTAACCCGTCGCCTAATCCTAACCCGTACGCTAACACTAACCCGCGCCCTCACACGTACGCTCCCCCTAAAGCGTTGTCGTACCCTCACCTGGACCCTAAACCGTCCCCGTACCCTAACCCTAACCCTAGCCCGAACCCTAACCCTAACCCTTCCCCGAAGCCTGACCCTCACCCGTCCCCTAATCCTAACCCGTACGCTAACACTAACCCGCGCCCTCACACGTACGCTCCCCCTAAAGCGTTGTCGTACACTCACCTGGACCCTAAGCCGTCCCCGTCCCCTAACCCTAACCCTAGCCCGAACCCTAACCCTAACCCTTCCCCGAAACCTGCCCCTAACCCGTCCCCTAATCCTAACCCGTACGCTAACACTAACCTGCGCCCTCACACGTACGCTCCCCCTAAAGCGTTGTCGTACCCTCACCTGGACACTAAACCGGCCCCGTCCCGTAACCCTAACCCTAGCCCGAACCCTAACCGTAACCCTTCCCCAAAGCCTGACCCTCACCCATCCCCTAATCCTAACCCGTACGCTAACACTAACCCACGCCCTCACACGTACGCTCCCCCTAAAGCGTTGTCGTACCCTCACCTGGACCCTAAACCGTCCCCGTCCCCTAACCCTAACCCTGGCCCGAACCCTAACCCTAACCCTTCCCCGAAGCCTGACCCTCACCCGTCCCCTAGTCCTAAACCGTACGCTAACACTAACCCACGCCCTCACACGAACGCTCCCCCTAAAGCGTTGTCGTACCCTCACCTGGACCCTAAACCGTCCCCGTTCCCTAACCCTAACCCTAGCCCGAACCCTAACCCTAACCCTTCCCCGAAGCCTGACCCTCACCCGTCCCCTAATCCTAACCCGTACGCTAACACTAACCCGCGCCCTCACACGTACGCTCCCCATAAAGCGTTGTCGTACCCTCACCTGGACCCTAAACCGTCCCCGTCCCCTAACCCTAACCCTAGCCCGAACCCTAACCCTAACCCTTCCCCGAAGCCTGACCCTCACCCGTCCCCTAATCCTAACCCGTACGCTAACAGTAACCCGCGCCCTCACACGTACGCTCCCCCTAAAGCGTTGTCGTACCCTCACCTGGACCCTAAACCGTCCCCGTCCCCTAACCCTAACCCTAGCCCGAACCCTAACCCTAACCCTTCCCCGAAGCCTGACCCTCACCCGTCCCCTAATCCTAACCCGTACGCTAACACTAACCCGCGCCCTCACACGTACGCTCCGCCTAAAGCGTTGTCGTACACTCACTTGGACCCTAAACCGTCCCCGTCCCCTAACCCTAACCCTAGCCCGAACGCTAACCCTAAACCTTCCCCGAAGCCTGACCCTCACCCGGCCCCTAATCCTAACCCGTACGCTAACACTAACCCGCGCCCTCACACGTACGCTCCCCCTAAAGCATTGTCGTACCCTCACCTGGACCCTAAACCGTCCCCATCCCCTAACTCTAACCCTAGCCCGAACCCTAAACCTAACACTTCCCCGTAGCCTGACCCTCAACCGTCCCCTAATCCTAACCCGTACGCTAACACTAACCCGCGCCCTCACACGTACGCTCCCTCTAAAGCGTTGTCGTACCCTCACCTGGACCCTAAACCGTCCCCGTCCCCTAACCCTAACCCTAGCCCGAACCCTAACCCTAACCCTTCCCCGAAGCCTGACGCTCACCCGTCCCCTAATCCTAACCCGTACGCTAACACTAACCCGCGCCCTCACACGTACGCTCCCCCTAAAGCGTTGTCGTACCCTCACCTGGACCCTAAACCGTCCCCGTACCCTAACACTAACCCTAGCCCGAACCCTAACCCTAACCCTTCCCCGAAGCCTGACCCTCACCCGTCCCCTAATCCTAACCCGTACGCTAACACTAACCCGTGCCCTCACACGTACGCTCCCCCAAAGCGTTGTCGTACCCTCACCTGGACCCTAAACCGTCCCCGTATCGTAACCCGAAACCTAGCCCGAACCCTAATCCTAACCCTTCCCCGAAGCCTGACCCTCACCCGTCCCCTAATCCTAACCCGTACGCTAACACTAACCCGCGCCCTCACACGTACGCTCCCCCTAAAGCGTTGTCGTACCCTCACCTGGACCCTAAACCGTCCCCGTCCCCTAACGCTAACCCTAGCCCGAACCCTAACCGTAACCCTTCCCCGAAGCCTGACCCTCACCCGTCCCCTAATCCTAACCCGTACGCTAACACTAACCCGTGCCCTCACACGTACGCTCCCCCTAAAGCGTTGTCGTACCCTCACCTGGACCCTAAACCGTCCCCGTACCCTAACCCTAACCCTAGCCCGAACCCTAACCCTAACCCTTCCCCGAAGCCTGACCCTCACCCGTCCCCTAATCCTAACCCGTACGCTAACACTAACCCGCGCCCTCACACGTACGCTCCCTCTAAAGCGTTGTCGTACCCTCACCTGGACCCTAAACCGTCCCCGTCCCCTAACCCGAACCCTAACCCTAACCCTTCCCCGAAGCCTGACAGTCACCCGTCCCCTAATCCTAACCCGTACGCTAACACTATCCCATGGCCTCACACGTACCCTCCCCCTAAAGCGTTGTTGCACCCTCACCTGTACCCTAAACCTTCCCCGTACCCTAACCATAACCCTAGCCCGAACCCTAACCCTAACCTTTCCCCGAAGCCTGACCCTCACCCGTACCCTAATCCTAACCCGTATGCTAACACTAACCCGCGCCCACACACGTACGCTCCCCGTAAAGCGATGTCGTACCCTCAACTGGACCCTAAACCGTCCCCGTCCCCTAACCCTAACCCTAGCCCGAACCCTAACCCTAACCCTTCCCCGAAGCCTGACCCTCACCCGTCCCCTAATCCTAACCCGTACGCTAACACTAACCCGTGCCCTCACACGTACGCTCCCCCTAAAGCGTTGTCGTACCGTCACCTGGACCCTAAACCGTCCCCGTATCGTAACCCGAAACCTAGCCCGAACCCTTCCCCGAAGCCTGACCCTCACCCGTCCCCTAATCCTAAACCGTAAGCTAACACTAACCCCCGCCCTCACATGTACGCTCCCCCTAAAGCGTTGTCGTACCCTCACCTGGACCATAAATCGTCCCCGTCCCCTAACCCTAACCCTAGCCCGAACCCTAACCCTAACCCTAACACTTCCCGGAAGCCTGACCCTCACCCGTCCCCTAATCCTAACCCGTACGCTAACACTAACCCGCGCCCTCACACGTACCCTCCCCCTAAAGCGTTGTCGTACCCTCACCTGGACCCTAAACCGTCCCCATCCCCTAACCCTAACCCTAGCCAGAACCCCAACCCTAAACCTTCCCCGAAGCCTGACCCTCACCCGTCCCCTAATCCTAACCCGTACGCTAACACTAACCCGCGCCCTCACACGTACCCTCCCCCTAAAGCGTTGTCGTACCCTCACCTGTACCCTAAACCGTCCCCGTCCCCTAACCCTAACCCTAGCCCGAACCCTAACCCTAAACTTTCCCCGAAGCCTGACCCTCACCCGTCCCCTAATCCTAACCCGTACGCTAACACTAACCCGCGCCGTCACACGTACGCTCCCCGTAAAGCGATGTCGTACCCTCAACTGGACCCTAAACCGTCCCCGTCCCCTAACCCTAACCCTAGCCCGAACCCTAACCCTAACCCTTCCCCGAAGCCTGACCCTCACCCGTCCTCTAATCCTAACCCGTACGCTAACACTAACCCGCGCCCTCACACGTACGCTCCCCCTAAAGCGTTGTCGTACCCTCACCTGGACCCTAAACCGTCCCCGTACCCTAACCCTAATCCTAGCCCGAACCCTAACCCTAACCCTTCCCCGAAGCCTGACCCTCACCCGTCCCCTAATCCTAACCCGTACGCTAACACTAACCCGCGCCCTCACACGTACTCTCCCCCTAAAGCGTTGTCGTACCCTCACCTGGACCCTAAACCGTCCCCGTCCCCTAACCCTAACCCTAGCCCGAACCCTAACCCTAACCCTTCCCGGAAGCCTGACCCTCTCCCGTCCCCTAATCCTAACCCGTACGCTAACACTAACCCGCGCCCTCACACGTACGCTCCCCCTAAAGCGTTCTCGTACCCTCACCTGGACCCTAAACCGTCCCCGTCCCCTAACCCTAACCCTAGCCCGAAACCTAACCCTAACCCTTCCCCGAAGCCTGACCCTCAACCGTCCCCTAATCCTAACCCGTACGCTAACACTAACCCGCGCCCTCACACGTACGCTCCCCCTAAAGCGTTGTCGTACCCTCACCTGGACCCTAAACCGTCCCCGTCCCCTAACGCTAACCCTAGACCGAACCCTAACCCTAACACTTCCCCGAAGCCTGACCCTCACCCGTCCCCTAATCCTAACCCGTACGCTAACACTAACCCGCGCCCTCACACGTACGCTCCCCCTAAAGCGTTGTCGTACTCTCACCTGGACCCTAAACCGTCCCCGTCCCCTAACCCTAACCCTAGCCCGAACCCTAACCCTAACCCTTCCCCGAAGCCTGACCCTCACCCATCCCCTAATCCTAACCCGTACGCTAACACTAACCGGCGCCCTCAAACGTACGCTCCCCCTAAAGCGTTGTCGTACCCTCACCTGGACCCTAAACCGTCCCCGTCCCCTAACCCTAACCCTAGCCCGAACCCTAACCCTAACCCTTCCCCGAAGCCTGACACTCACCCGTCCCCTAATCCTAAACCGTACGCTAACACTAACCCACGCCCTCACACGTACGCTCCCCCTAAAGCGTTGTCGTACCCTCACCTGGACCCTAAACCGTCCCCGTCCCCTAACCCTAACCCTAGCCCGAACCCTAACTCTAACCCTTCCCCGAAGCCTGACCCTCACCCGTCCCCTAATCCTAACCCGTACGCTAACACTAACCCGCGCCCTCACACGTACGCTCCCCCTAAAGCGTTGTCGTACCCTCACCTGGACCCTAAACCGTCCCCGTCCCCTAACCCTAACCCTAGCCCGAACCCTAACCCTAACACTTCCCCGAAGCCTGACCCTCACCCGTCCCCTAATCCTAACCCGTACGCTAACACTAACCTGCGCCCTCACACGTACGCTCCCCCTAAAGCGTTGTACCCTCACCTGGACCCTAAACCGTCCCCGTCCCCTAACCCTAACCCTAGCCCGAACCCTAACCCTAACTCTTCCATGAAGCCTGACGCTCACCCGTCCCCTAATCCTAACCCGTACGCTAACACTAACCCGCGCCCTCACACGTACGCTCCCCCTAAAGCGTTGTCGTACCCTCACCTGGACTCTAAACCGTCCCCGTACCCTAACCCTAACCCTAGCCCGAACCCTAACCCTAACCCTTCCCCGAAGCCTGACCCTCACCCGTCCCCTAATCCTAACCCGTACGCCAACACTAACCCGCGCCCTCACACGTACGCTCCCCCTAAAGCGTTGTCGTACACTCACCTGGACCCTAAGCCGTCCCCGTCCCCTAACCCTAACCCTAGCCCGAACCCTAACCCTAACCCTTCCCCGAAACCTGCCCCTAACCCGTCCCCTAATCCTAACCCGTACGCTAACACTAACCTGCGCCCTCACACGTACGCTCCCCCTAAAGCGTTGTCGTACCCTCACCTGGACCCTAAACCGGCCCCGTCCCGTAACCCTAACCCTAGCCCGAACCCTAACCGTAACCCTTCCCCGAAGCCTGACCCTCACCCATCCCCTAATCCTAACCCGTACGCTAACACTAACCCACGCCCTCACACGTACGCTCCCCCTAAAGCGTTGTCGTACCCTCACCTGGACCCTAAACCGTCCCCGTCCCCTAACCCTAACCCTAGCCCGAACCCTAACCCTAACCCTTCCCCGAAGCCTGACCCTCACCCGTCCCCTAATCCTAACCCGTACGCTAACACTAACCCGCGCCCTCACACGTACGCTCCCCCTAAAGCGTTGTCGTACCCTCACGTGGACCCTAAACCGTCCCCGTCCCCTAACCCTAACCCTAGCCCGAACCCTAACCGTAACCCTTCCCCGAAGCCTGACCCTCACCCATCCCCTAATCCTAACCCGTACGCTAACACTAACCCGCGCCCTCACACGTACGCTCCCCCTAAAGCGTTGTCGTACCCTCACCTGGACCCTAAACCGTCCCCGTACCCTAACCCTAACCCTAGCCCGAACCCTAACCCTAACCCTTCCCCGAAGCCTGACCCTCACCCATCCCCTAATCCTAACCCGTACGCTAACACTAACCCGCGCCCTCACACGTACGCTCCCCCTAAAGCGTTGTCGTACCCTCACCTGGGCCCTAAACCGTCCCCGTACCCTAACCCTAACCCTAGCCCGAACCCTAACCCTAACCCTTCCCCGAAGCCTGACCCTCACCCATCCCCTAATCCTAACCCGTACGCTAACACTAACTGACGCCCTCAAACGTACGCTCCCCCTAAAGCGTTGTCGTACCCTCACCTGGACCCTAAACCGTCCCCGTCCCCTAACCCTAACCCTGGCCCGAACCCTAACCCTAACCCTTCCCCGAAGCCTGACCCTCACCCGTCCCCTAATCCTAACCCGTACGCTAACACTAACCCGCGCCCTCACACGTACGCTCCGCCTAAAGCGTTGTCGTACCCTCACTTGGACCCTAAACCGTCGCCGTCCCCTAACCCTAACCCTAGCCCGAACGCTAACCCTAAACCTTCGACGAAGCCTGACCCTCACCCGTCCCCTAATCCTAACCCGTACGCTAACACTAACCCGCGCCCTCACACGTACGCTCCCCCTAAAGCGTTGTCGTACCCTCACCTGGACCCTAAACCGTCCCCGTCCCCTAACCCTAACCCTAGCCCGAACCCTAACCCTAACCCTTCCCCGAAGCCTGACCCTCACCCGTCCCCTAATCCTAACCCGTACGCTAACACTAACCCGCGCCCTCACACGTACACTCCCCCTAAAGCGTTGTCGTACCCTCACCTGGACCCTAAACCGTCCCCGTCCCCTAACCCTAACCCTAGCCCGAACCCTAACCCTTCCCCGAAGCCTGACCCTCACCCGTCCCCTAATCCTAACCCGTACGCTAACACTAACCCGCGTCCTCACACGTACGCTCCGCCTAAAGAGTTCTCGTACCCTCACTTGGACCCTAAACCGTCCCCGTCCCCTAACCCTAACCCTAGCCCGAACGCTAACCCTAAACCTTCCCCGAAGCCTGACCCTCACCCGTCCCCTAATCCTAACCCGTACGCTAACACTAACCCGCGCCCTCACACGTACGCTCCCCCTAAAGCATTGTCGTACCCTCACCTGGACCCTAAACCGTCCCCATCCCCTACCCCTAACCCTAGCCCGAACCCTAAACCTAACACTTCCCCGTAGCCTGACCCTCACCCGTCCCCTAATCCTAACCCGTACGCTAACACTAACCCATGCCCTCACACGTACGCTCCCCCTAAAGCGTTGTCGTACCCTCACCTGGACCCTAAACCGTCCCCGTCCCCTAACCCTAACCCTAGCCCGAACCCTAACCCTAACCCTTCCCCGAAGCCTGACGCTCACCCGTCCCCTAATCCTAACCCGTACGCTAACACTAACCCGCGCCCTCACACGTACGCTCCCCCTAAAGCGTTGTCGTACCCTCACCTGGACCCTAAACCGTCCCCGTACCCTAACCCTAACCCTAGCCCGAACCCTAACCCTAACCCTTCCCCGAAGCCTGACCCTCACCCGTCCCCTAATCCTAACCCGTACGCTAACACTAACCCGTGCCCTCACACGTACGCTCCCCCAAAGCGTTGTCGTACCCTCACCTGGACCCTAAACCGTCCCCGTATCGTAACCCGAAACCTAGCCCGAACCCTAATCCTAACCCTTCCCCGAAGCCTGACCCTCACCCGTCCCCTAATCCTAACCCGTACGCTAACACTAACCCGCGCCCTCACACGTACGCTCCCCCTAAAGCGTTGTCGTACCCTCACCTGGACCCTAAACCGTCCCCGTCCCCTAACCCTAACCCTAGCCCGAACCCTAACCGTAACCCTTCCCCGAAGCCTGACCCTCACCCGTCCCCTAATCCTAACCCGTACGCTAACACTAACCCGTGCCCTCACACATACGCTCCCCCTAAAGCGTTGTCGTACCCTCACCTGGACCCTAAACCGTCCCCGTCCCCTAACCCTAACCCTAGCCCGAACCCTAACCCTAACCCTTCCCCGAAGCCTGACCCTCACCCGTCCCCTAATCCTAACCCGTACGCTAACACTAACCCGCGCCCTCACACGTACGCTCCCCCTAAAGCGTTGTCGTACCCTCACCTGGACCCTAAACCGTCCCCGTCCCCTAACCCTAACCCTAGCCCGAACCCTAACCCTAACCCTTCCCCGAAGCCTGACCCTCTCCTGTCCCCTAATCCTAAACCGTACGCTAACACTAACCCGCGCCCTCACACGTACGCTCCCCCTAAAGCGTTGTCGTACCCTCACCTGGACCCTAAACCGTCCCCGTCCCCTAGCCCTAACCCTAGCCCAAACCCTAACCCTAACCCTTCCCCGAAGCCTGACCCTCACCCGACCCCTAATCCTAACCCGTACGCTAACACTACCCCGCGCCATCACACGTACGCTCCCCCTAAAGCGTTGTCGTACCCTCACCTGGACCCTAAACCGTCCCCGTCCCCTAACCCTAACCCTAGCCCGAACCCTAACCCTAACCCTTCCCCGAAGCCTGACCCTCACCCGTCCCCTAATCCTAACCCGTACGCTAACACTAACCTGTGCCCTCACACGTACGCTCCCCCTAAAGCGTTGTCGTACCCTCACCTGGATCCTAAACCGTCCCCGTATTGTAACCCGAAACCTAGCCCGAACCCTAACCCTAACCCTTCCCCGAAGCCTGACCCTCACCCATCCCCTAATCCTAACCCGTACGCTAACACTAACCCGCGCCCTCACACGTACGCACCCCCTAAAGCGTTGTCGTACCCTCACCTGGACCCTAAACCGTCCCCATCCCCTAACCCTAACCCTAGCCCGAACCCTAAACCTAACCCTTCCCCGAAGCCTGACCCTCACCCGTCCCCTAATCCTAACCCGTACGCTAACACTAACCCGCGCCCTCACACGTACGCTCCCCCTAAAGCGTTGTCGTACCCTCACCTGGACCCTAAACCGTCCCCGTACCCTAACCCTAACCCTAGCCCGAACCCTAACCCTAACCCTTCCCCGAAGCCTGACCCTCACCCGTCCCCTAATCCTAACCCGTACGCTAACACTAACCCGCGCCCTCACACGTACGCTCCCCCTAAAGCGTTGTCGTACCCTCAGCTGGACCCTAAACCGTCCCCGTCCCCTAACCCTAACCCTAGCCCGAACCCTAACCCTAACCCTTCCCCGAAGCCTGACCCTCACCCGTCCCCTAATCCTAACCCGTACGCTAACACTACCCCGCGCCCTCAAACGTACGCTCCCCCTAAAGCGTTGTCGTACCCTCACCTGGACCCTAAACCGTCCCCGTCCCCTAACCCTAACCCTAGCCCGAACCCTAACCCTAACCCTTCCCCGAAACCTGACCCTCACCCGTCCCCTAATCCTAACCCGTACGCTAACACTAACCCGCGCCCTTACACGTACGCTCCCCCTAAAGCGTTGTCGTACCCTCACCTGGACCCTAAACCGTCCCCGTCCCCTAACCCTAATCCTAGCCCGAACCCTAACCCTAACCCTTCCCCGAAGCCTGACCCTCACCCGTCCCCTAATCCTAACCCGTACGCTAACACTAACCCACGCCCTCACACGTACGCTCCCCCTAAAGCGCTGTCGTACCCTCACCTGGGTCCTAAACCGTCCCCGTCCCCTAACCCTAACCCTAGCCCGAACCCTAACCCTAACCCTTCCCCGAAGCCTGACCCTCACCCGTCCCCTAATCCTAACCCGTACGCTAACAATAACCCAAGCCCTCACACGTACGCTCCCCCTAAAGCGTTGTCGTACTCTCACCTGGACCCTAAACCATCCCTGTCCCCTAACCCTAACCCTAGCCCGAACCCTAACCCTAACCCTTCCCCGAAGCCTGACCGTCACCCGTCCCCTAATCCTAACCCGTACGCTAACACTATCCCGTGGCCTCACACATACCCTCCCCCTAAAGCGTTGTCGTACCCTCAGCTGGACCCTAAACCGTCCCCGTCCCCTAAAACTAACCCTAGACCGAACCCCAACCCTAAACCTTCCCCGAAGCCTGACTTTCACCCGTCCCCTAATCCTAACCCGTACGCTAACACTAACCCGCGCCCTCACACGTACGCTCCCCCTAAAGCGTTTTCGTACCCTCACCTGGACACTAAACCGTCCCCGTCCCCTAACCCTAACCCTAGCCCGAACCCTAACCCTAACCCTTCCCCGAAGCCTGACCGTCACCCGTCCCCTAATCCTAACCCGTACGCTAACACTATCCCGTGGCCTCACACGTACCCTCCCCCTACAGCGTTGTCGTACCCTCAGCTGGACCCTAAACCGTCCCCGTCCCCTAAAACTAACCCTAGCCCGAACCCCAACCCTAAACCTTCCCCGAAGCCTTACTCTCACCCGTCCCCTAATCCTAACCCGTACGCTAACACTAACCCGCGCCCTCACACGTACGCTCCCCCTAAAGCGTTGTCGTACCCTCACCTGGACCCTAATCCGTCCCCGTCCCCTAACCCTAACCCTAGCCCGAACCCTAACCCTAACCCTTCCCCGAAGCCTGACCCTCACCCGTCCACTAATCCTAACCCGTACGCTAACACTTACCCGCGCCCTCACACGTACGCTCCCCCTAAAGCGTTGTCGTACCCTCACCTGGACCCTAAACCGTCCACGTCCCCTAACCCTAGACCGAACCCTAACCCTAACCCTAAGACTTCCCCGAAGCCTGACCCTCACCCGTCCCCTAATCCTAACCCGTACGCTAACACTAACCCGCGCCCTCACACGTACGCTCCCCCTAAAGCGTTGTCGTACCCTCACCTGGACCCTAAACCGTCCCCATCCCCTAACCCTAACCCTAGCCCGAACCCTAACCGTAACCCTTCCCCGAAGCCTGACCCTCACCCGTCCCCTAATCCTAACCCGTACGCTAACACTATCCTGTGGCCTCACACGTACCCTCCCCCTAAAGCGTTGTCGTACCCTCACCTGGACCCTAAACCGTCCCCGTGCCCTAACCCTAACCCTAGCCCGAACCCTAACCCTAAGCCTTCCCCGAAGCCTGACCCTCACCCGTCCCCTAATCCTAACCCGTATGCTAACACTAACCCGCGCCCTCACACGTACGCTCCCCCTAAAGCGTTGCCGTACCCTCACCTGGACCCTAAACCGTCCCCGTACCCTAACCCTAACCCTAGCCCGAACCCTAACCCTAACCCTTCCCCGAAGCCTGACCCTCACCCGTCCCCTAATCCTAACCCGTACGCTAACACTTACCCGCGCCCTCACACGTACGCTCCCCCTAAAGCGTTGTCGTACCCTCACCTGGACCCTAAACCGTCCCCGTCCGCTAACCCTAACCCTAGCCCGAACCCTAACCCTAACCCTTCCCCGAAGCCTGACCCTCACCCGTCCTCTAATCCTAACCCGTACGCTAACACTAACCCGCGCCCTCACACGTACGCTCCCCCTAAAGCGTTGTCGTACACTCGCATGGACCCTAAACCGTCCCCGTCCCCTAACCCTAACACTAGCCCGAACCCTAACCCTAACCCTTCCCCGAAGCCTGACCCTCACCCGTCCCCTAATCCTAACCCGTATGCTAACACTTACCCGCGCCCTCACACGTACGCTCCCCCTAAAGCGTTGTCGTACCCTCACCTGGACCCTAAACCGTCCCCGTCCCCTAACCCTAACCCTAGCCCGAACCCTAACCCTAACCCTTCCCCGAAGCCTGACCCTCACCCGTCCCATAATCCTAACCCGTACGCTAACACTAACCCGCGCCCTCACACGTACGCTCCCCCTAAAGCGTTGTCGTACACTCGCATGGACCCTAAACCGTCCCCGTCCCCTAACCCTAACCCTAGCCCGAACCCTAACCCTAACCCTTCCCCGAAGCCTGACCCTCACCCGTCCCCTAATCCTAACCCGTATGCTAACACTAACCCGCGCCCTCACACGTACGCTCCCCCTAAAGCGTTGTCGTACCCTCACCTGTACCCTAAACCGTCCCCGTACCCTAACCCTAACCCTAGCCCGAACCCTAACCCTAACCCTTCCCCGAAGCCTGACCCTCACCCGTCCCCTAATCCTAACCCGTACGCTAACACTAACCCGCGCCCTCACACGTACGCTCCCCCTAAAGCGTTGTCGTACCCTCACCTGGACCCTAAACCGTCCCCGTCCCCTAACCCTAACCCTACCCCGAACCCTAACCCTAACCCTTCCCCGAAGCCTGACCCTCACCCGTCCCCTAATCCTAACCCGTACGCTAACACTAACCCGCGCCCTCACACGTACGCTCCCCCTAAAGCGTTGTCGTACCCTCACCTGGACCCTAAACCGTCCCCGTACCCTAACCCTAACCCTAGCCCGAACCCTAACCCTAACCCTTCCCCGAAGCCTGACCCTCACCCGTCCCCTAATCCTAACCCGTACGCTAACACTAACCCGCGCCCTCACACGTACGCTCCCCCTAAAGCGTTGTCGTACCCTCACCTGGACCCTAAACCGTCACCGTCCCCTAACCCTAACACTAGCCCGAACCCTAACCCTAACCCTTCCCCGAAGCCTGACCCTCACCCGTCCCCTAATCCTAACCCGTACGCTAACACTAACCCGCGCCCTCACACGTACGCTCCCCCTAAAGCGTTGTCGTACCCTCACCTGGACCCTAAACCGTCCCCGTCCCCTAACCCTAACCCTAGCCCGAACCCTAACCCTAACCCTTCCCCGAAGCCTGACCCTCACCCGTCCCCTAATCCTAACCCGTACGCTAACACTATCCCGTGGCCTCACACGTACCCTCCCCCTAAAGCGTTGTCGTACCCTCACCTGGACCCAAAACCGTCCCCGTCCCCTAACCCTAACCCAAGCCCGAACCCCAACCCTAAACCTTCCCCGAAGCCTGACCCTCACCCGTCCCCTAATCCTAACCCGTACGCTAACACTAACCCGTGCCCTCACACGTACGCTCCCCCTAAAGCGTTTTCGTACCCTCACCTGGACCCTAAACAGTCCCCGTCCCCTAACCCTAACCCTAGCCTGAACCCAAACCCTAACACTTCCCCGAAGCCTGACCGTCACCCGTCCCCTAATCCTAACCCGTACGCTAACACTAACCCGCGCCCTCACACGTACGCTCCCCGTAAAGCGACGTCGTACCCTCACCTGGACCCTAAACCGTCCCCGTCCGCTAACCCTAACCCTAGCCCGAACCCTAACCCTAACCCTTCCCCGAAGCCTGACCCTCACCCGTCCTCTAATCCTAACCCGTACGCTAACACTAACCCGTGCCCTCACACGTACGCTCCCCCTAAAGCGTTGTCGTACCCTCACCTGGACCCTAAACCGTCCCCGTATCGTAACCCGAAACCTAGCCCGAACCCTAACCCTAACCCTTTCCCGAAGCCTGACCCTCACCCGTCCCCTAATCGTAACCCGTACGCTAACACTAACCCGCGCCCTCACACGTACGCTCCCCGTAAAGCGACGTCGTACCCTCACCTGGACCCTAAACCGTCCCCGTCCGCTAACCCTAACCCTAGCCCGAACCCTAACCCTAACCCTTCCCCGAAGCCTGACCCTCACCCGTCCCCTAATCCTAACCCGTACGCTAACACTAACCCGCGCCCTCACACGTACGCTCCCCCTAAAGCGTTGTCGTACCCTCACCTGGACCCTAAACCGTCCCCGTACCCTAACCCTAACCCTAGCCCGAACCCTAACCCTAACCCTTCCCCGAAGCCTGACCCTCACCCGTCCCCTAATCCTAACCCGTACGCTAACACTTACCCGCGCCCTCACACGTACGCTCCCCCTAAAGCGTTGTCGTACCCTCACCTGGACCCTAAACCGTCCCCGTCCCCTAACCCTAACCCTAGCCCGAACCCTAACCCTAACCCTTCCCCGAAGCCTGACCCTCACCCGTCCCATAATCCTAACCCGTACGCTAACACTAACCCGCGCCCTCACACGTACGCTCCCCCTAAAGCGTTGTCGTACACTCACATGGACCCTAAACCGTCCCCGTCCCCTAACCCTAACCCTAGCCCGAACCCTAACCCTAACCCTTCCCCGAAGCCTGACCCTCACCCGTCCCCTAATCCTAACCCGTATGCTAACACTAACCCGCGCCCTCACACGTACGCTCCCCCTAAAGCGTTGTCGTACCCTCACCTGGACCCTAAACCGTCCCCGTCCCCTAACCCTAACCCTAGCCCGAACCCTAACCCTAACCCTTCCCCGAAGCCTGACCCTCTCCCGTCCCCTAATCCTAACCCATACGCTAACACTAACCCGCGCCCTCACACGTACGCTCCCCCTAAAGCGTTGTCGTACCCTCACCTGGACCCTAAACCGTCCCCATCCCCTACCCCTAACCCTAGCCCGAACCCTAAACCTAACACTTCCCCGTAGCCTGACCCTCACCCGTCCCCTAATCCTAACCCGTACGCTAACACTAACCCATGCCCTCACACGTACGCTCCCCCTAAAGCGTTGTCGTACCCTCACCTGGACCCTAAACCGTCCCCGTCCCCTAACCCTAACCCTAGCCCGAACCCTAACCCTAACCCTTCCCCGAAGCCTGACGCTCACCCGTCCCCTAATCCTAACCCGTACGCTAACACTAACCCGCGCCCTCACACGTACGCTCCCCCTAAAGCGTTGTCGTACCCTCACCTGGACCCTAAACCGTCCCCGTACCCTAACCCTAACCCTAGCCCGAACCCTAACCCTAACCCTTCCCCGAAGCCTGACCCTCACCCGTCCCCTAATCCTAACCCGTACGCTAACACTAACCCGTGCCCTCACACGTACGCTCCCCCAAAGCGTTGTCGTACCCTCACCTGGACCCTAAACCGTCCCCGTATCGTAACCCGAAACCTAGCCCGAACCCTAATCCTAACCCTTCCCCGAAGCCTGACCCTCACCCGTCCCCTAATCCTAACCCGTACGCTAACACTAACCCGCGCCCTCACACGTACGCTCCCCCTAAAGCGTTGTCGTACCCTCACCTGGACCCTAAACCGTCCCCGTCCCCTAACCCTAACCCTAGCCCGAACCCTAACCGTAACCCTTCCCCGAAGCCTGACCCTCACCCGTCCCCTAATCCTAACCCGTACGCTAACACTAACCCGTGCCCTCACACATACGCTCCCCCTAAAGCGTTGTCGTACCCTCACCTGGACCCTAAACCGTCCCCGTCCCCTAACCCTAACACTAGCCCGAACCCTAACCCTAACCCTTCCCCGAAGCCTGACCCTCACCCGTCCCCTAATCCTAACCCGTACGCTAACACTAACCCGCGCCCTCACACGTACGCTCCCCCTAAAGCGTTGTCGTACCCTCACCTGGACCCTAAACCGTCCCCGTCCCCTAACCCTAACCCTAGCCCGAACCCTAACCCTAACCCTTCCCCGAAGCCTGACCCTCTCCTGTCCCCTAATCCTAAACCGTACGCTAACACTAACCCACGCCCTCACACGTACGCTCCCCCTAAAGCGTTGTCGTACCCTCACCTGGACCCTAAACCGTCCCCGTCCCCTAGCCCTAACCCTAGCCCAAACCCTAACCCTAACCCTTCCCCGAAGCCTGACCCTCACCCGACCCCTAATCCTAACCCGTACGCTAACACTACCCCGCGCCATCACACGTACGCTCCCCCTAAAGCGTTGTCGTACCCTCACCTAGACCCTAAACCGTCCCCGTCCCCTAACCCTAACCCTAGCCCGAACCCTAACCCTAACCCTTCCCCGAAGCCTGACCCTCACCCGTCCCCTAATCCTAACCCGTACGCTAACACTAACCTGTGCCCTCACACGTACGCTCCCCCTAAAGCGTTGTCGTACCCTCACCTGGATCCTAAACCGTCCCCGTATCGTAACCCGAAACCTAGCCCGAACCCTAACCCTAACCCTTCCCCGAAGCCTGACCCTCACCCATCCCCTAATCCTAACCCGTACGCTAACACTAACCCGCGCCCTCACACGTACGCACCCCCTAAAGCGTTGTCGTACCCTCACCTGGACCCTAAACCGTCCCCATCCCCTAACCCTAACCCTAGCCCGAACCCTAAACCTAACCCTTCCCCGAAGCCTGACCCTCACCCGTCCCCTAATCCTAACCCGTACGCTAACACTAACCCGCGCCCTCACACGTACGCTCCCCCTAAAGCGTTGTCGTACCCTCACCTGGACCCTAAACCGTCCCCGTACCCTAACCCTAACCCTAGCCCGAACCCTAACCCTAACCCTTCCCCGAAGCCTGACCCTCACCCGTCCCCTAATCCTAACCCGTACGCTAACACTAACCCGCGCCCTCACACGTACGCTCCCCCTAAAGCGTTGTCGTACCCTCAGCTGGACCCTAAACCGTCCCCGTCCCCTAACCCTAACCCTAGCCCGAACCCTAACCCTAACCCTTCCCCGAAGCCTGACCCTCACCCGTCCCCTAATCCTAACCCGTACGCTAACACTACCCCGCGCCCTCAAACGTACGCTCCCCCTAAAGCGTTGTCGTACCCTCACCTGGACCCTAAACCGTCCCCGTCCCCTAACCCTAACCCTAGCCCGAACCCTAACCCTAACCCTTCCCCGAAACCTGACCCTCACCCGTCCCCTAATCCTAACCCGTACGCTAACACTAACCCGCGCCCTTACACGTACGCTCCCCCTAAAGCGTTGTCGTACCCTCACCTGGACCCTAAACCGTCCCCGTCCCCTAACCCTAATCCTAGCCCGAACCCTAACCCTAACCCTTCCCCGAAGCCTGACCCTCACCCGTCCCCTAATCCTAACCCGTACGCTAACACTAACCCACGCCCTCACACGTACGCTCCCCCTAAAGCGCTGTCGTACCCTCACCTGGGTCCTAAACCGTCCCCGTCCCCTAACCCTAACCCTAGCCCGAACCCTAACCCTAACCCTTCCCCGAAGCCTGACCCTCACCCGTCCCCTAATCCTAACCCGTACGCTAACAATAACCCAAGCCCTCACACGTACGCTCCCCCTAAAGCGTTGTCGTACTCTCACCTGGACCCTAAACCATCCCTGTCCCCTAACCCTAACCCTAGCCCGAACCCTAACCCTAACCCTTCCCCGAAGCCTGACCGTCACCCGTCCCCTAATCCTAACCCGTACGCTAACACTATCCCGTGGCCTCACACATACCCTCCCCCTAAATCGTTGTCGTACCCTCAGCTGGACCCTAAACCGTCCCCGTCCCCTAAAACTAACCCTAGACCGAACCCCAACCCTAAACCTTCCCCGAAGCCTGACTTTCACCCGTCCCCTAATCCTAACCCGTACGCTAACACTAACCCGCGCCCTCACACGTACGCTCCCCCTAAAGCGTTTTCGTACCCTCACCTGGACACTAAACCGTCCCCGTCCCCTAACCCTAACCCTAGCCCGAACCCTAACCCTAACCCTTCCCCGAAGCCTGACCGTCACCCGTCCCCTAATCCTAACCCGTACGCTAACACTATCCCGTGGCCTCACACGTACCCTCCCCCTAAAGCGTTGTCGTACCCTCAGCTGGACCCTAAACCGTCCCCGTCCCCTAAAACTAACCCTAGCCCGAACCCCAACCCTAAACCTTCCCCGAAGCCTTACTCTCACCCGTCCCCTAATCCTAACCCGTACGCTAACACTAACCCGCGCCCTCACACGTACGCTCCCCCTAAAGCGTTGTCGTACCCTCACCTGGACCCTAATCCGTCCCCGTCCCCTAACCCTAACCCTAGCCCGAACCCTAACCCTAACCCTTCCCCGAAGCCTGACCCTCACCCGTCCACTAATCCTAACCCGTACGCTAACACTTACCCGCGCCCTCACACGTACGCTCCCCCTAAAGCGTTGTCGTACCCTCACCTGGACCCTAAACCGTCCACGTCCCCTAACCCTAGACCGAACCCTAACCCTAACCCTAAGACTTCCCCGAAGCCTGACCCTCACCCGTCCCCTAATCCTAACCCGTACGCTAACACTAACCCGCGCCCTCACACGTACGCTCCCCCTAAAGCGTTGTCGTACCCTCACCTGGACCCTAAACCGTCCCCATCCCCTAACCCTAACCCTAGCCCGAACCCTAACCGTAACCCTTCCCCGAAGCCTGACCCTCACCCGTCCCCTAATCCTAACCCGTACGCTAACACTATCCTGTGGCCTCACACGTACCCTCCCCCTAAAGCGTTGTCGTACCCTCACCTGGACCCTAAACCGTCCCCGTGCCCTAACCCTAACCCTAGCCCGAACCCTAACCCTAAGCCTTCCCCGAAGCCTGACCCTCACCCGTCCCCTAATCCTAACCCGTATGCTAACACTAACCCGCGCCCTCACACGTACGCTCCCCCTAAAGCGTTGCCGTACCCTCACCTGGACCCTAAACCGTCCCCGTACCCTAACCCTAACCCTAGCCCGAACCCTAACCCTAACCCTTCCCCGAAGCCTGACCCTCACCCGTCCCCTAATCCTAACCCGTACGCTAACACTTACCCGCGCCCTCACACGTACGCTCCCCCTAAAGCGTTGTCGTACCCTCACCTGGACCCTAAACCGTCCCCGTCCGCTAACCCTAACCCTAGCCCGAACCCTAACCCTAACCCTTCCCCGAAGCCTGACCCTCACCCGTCCTCTAATCCTAACCCGTACGCTAACACTAACCCGCGCCCTCACACGTACGCTCCCCCTAAAGCGTTGTCGTACACTCGCATGGACCCTAAACCGTCCCCGTCCCCTAACCCTAACACTAGCCCGAACCCTAACCCTAACCCTTCCCCGAAGCCTGACCCTCACCCGTCCCCTAATCCTAACCCGTATGCTAACACTTACCCGCGCCCTCACACGTACGCTCCCCCTAAAGCGTTGTCGTACCCTCACCTGGACCCTAAACCGTCCCCGTCCCCTAACCCTAACCCTAGCCCGAACCCTAACCCTAACCCTTCCCCGAAGCCTGACCCTCACCCGTCCCATAATCCTAACCCGTACGCTAACACTAACCCGCGCCCTCACACGTACGCTCCCCCTAAAGCGTTGTCGTACACTCGCATGGACCCTAAACCGTCCCCGTCCCCTAACCCTAACCCTAGCCCGAACCCTAACCCTAACCCTTCCCCGAAGCCTGACCCTCACCCGTCCCCTAATCCTAACCCGTATGCTAACACTAACCCGCGCCCTCACACGTACGCTCCCCCTAAAGCGTTGTCGTACCCTCACCTGTACCCTAAACCGTCCCCGTACCCTAACCCTAACCCTAGCCCGAACCCTAACCCTAACCCTTCCCCGAAGCCTGACCCTCACCCGTCCCCTAATCCTAACCCGTACGCTAACACTAACCCGCGCCCTCACACGTACGCTCCCCCTAAAGCGTTGTCGTACCCTCACCTGGACCCTAAACCGTCCCCGTCCCCTAACCCTAACCCTACCCCGAACCCTAACCCTAACCCTTCCCCGAAGCCTGACCCTCACCCGTCCCCTAATCCTAACCCGTACGCTAACACTAACCCGCGCCCTCACACGTACGCTCCCCCTAAAGCGTTGTCGTACCCTCACCTGGACCCTAAACCGTCCCCGTACCCTAACCCTAACCCTAGCCCGAACCCTAACCCTAACCCTTCCCCGAAGCCTGACCCTCACCCGTCCCCTAATCCTAACCCGTACGCTAACACTAACCCGCGCCCTCACACGTACGCTCCCCCTAAAGCGTTGTCGTACCCTCACCTGGACCCTAAACCGTCACCGTCCCCTAACCCTAACACTAGCCCGAACCCTAACCCTAACCCTTCCCCGAAGCCTGACCCTCACCCGTCCCCTAATCCTAACCCGTACGCTAACACTAACCCGCGCCCTCACACGTACGCTCCCCCTAAAGCGTTGTCGTACCCTCACCTGGACCCTAAACCGTCCCCGTCCCCTAACCCTAACCCTAGCCCGAACCCTAACCCTAACCCTTCCCCGAAGCCTGACCCTCACCCGTCCCCTAATCCTAACCCGTACGCTAACACTATCCCGTGGCCTCACACGTACCCTCCCCCTAAAGCGTTGTCGTACCCTCACCTGGACCCAAAACCGTCCCCGTCCCCTAACCCTAACCCAAGCCCGAACCCCAACCCTAAACCTTCCCCGAAGCCTGACCCTCACCCGTCCCCTAATCCTAACCCATACGCTAACACTAACCCGTGCCCTCACACGTACGCTCCCCCTAAAGCGTTTTCGTACCCTCACCTGGACCCTAAACAGTCCCCGTCCCCTAACTCTAACCCTAGCCTGAACCCAAACCCTAACACTTCCCCAAAGCCTGACCGTCACCCGTCCCCTAATCCTAACCCGTACGCTAACACTAACCCGCGCCCTCACACGTACGCTCCCCGTAAAGCGACGTCGTACCCTCACCTGGACCCTAAACCGTCCCCGTCCGCTAACCCTAACCCTAGCCCGAACCCTAACCCTAACCCTTCCCCGAAGCCTGACCCTCACCCGTCCTCTAATCCTAACCCGTACGCTAACACTAACCCGTGCCCTCACACGTACGCTCCCCCTAAAGCGTTGTCGTACCCTCACCTGGACCCTAAACCGTCCCCGTATCGTAACCCGAAACCTAGCCCGAACCCTAACCCTAACCCTTTCCCGAAGCCTGACCCTCACCCGTCCCCTAATCGTAACCCGTACGCTAACACTAACCCGCGCCCTCACACGTACGCTCCCCGTAAAGCGACGTCGTACCCTCACCTGGACCCTAAACCGTCCCCGTCCGCTAACCCTAACCCTAGCCCGAACCCTAACCCTAACCCTTCCCCGAAGCCTGACCCTCACCCGTCCCCTAATCCTAACCCGTACGCTAACACTAACCCGCGCCCTCACACGTACGCTCCCCCTAAAGCGTTGTCGTACCCTCACCTGGACCCTAAACCGTCCCCGTACCCTAACCCTAACCCTAGCCCGAACCCTAACCCTAACCCTTCCCCGAAGCCTGACCCTCACCCGTCCCCTAATCCTAACCCGTACGCTAACACTTACCCGCGCCCTCACACGTACGCTCCCCCTAAAGCGTTGTCGTACCCTCACCTGGACCCTAAACCGTCCCCGTCCCCTAACCCTAACCCTAGCCCGAACCCTAACCCTAACCCTTCCCCGAAGCCTGACCCTCACCCGTCCCATAATCCTAACCCGTACGCTAACACTAACCCGCGCCCTCACACGTACGCTCCCCCTAAAGCGTTGTCGTACACTCACATGGACCCTAAACCGTCCCCGTCCCCTAACCCTAACCCTAGCCCGAACCCTAACCCTAACCCTTCCCCGAAGCCTGACCCTCACCCGTCCCCTAATCCTAACCCGTATGCTAACACTAACCCGCGCCCTCACACGTACGCTCCCCCTAAAGCGTTGTCGTACCCTCACCTGGACCCTAAACCGTCCCCGTCCCCTAACCCTAACCCTAGCCCGAACCCTAACCCTAACCCTTCCCCGAAGCCTGACCCTCTCCCGTCCCCTAATCCTAACCCATACGCTAACACTAACCCGCGCCCTCACACGTACGCTCCCCCTAAAGCGTTGTCGTACCCTCACCTGGACCCTAAACCGTCCCCGTCCCCTAACCCTAACCCTAGCCCGAACCCTAACCCTAACCCTTCCCCGAAGCCTGACCCTCACCCGTCCCCTAATCCTAACCCGTACGCTAACACTAACCCGCGCCCTCACACGTACGCTCCCCCTAAAGCGTTGTCGTACCGTCACCTGGACCCTAAACCGTCACCGTCCCCTAACCCTAACACTAGCCCGAACCCTAACCCTAACCCTTCCCCGAAGCCTGACCCTCACCCGTCCCCTAATCCTAACCCGTACGCTAACACTAACCCGCGCCCTCACACGTACGCTCCCCCTAAAGCGTTGTCGTACCCTCACCTGGACCCTAAACCGTCCCCGTCCCCTAACCCTAACCCTAGCCCGAACCCTAACCCTAACCCTTCCCCGAAGCCTGACCGTCACCCGTCCCCTACTCCTAACCCGTACGCTAACACTAACCCGTGGCCTCACACGTACCCTCCCCCTAAAGCGTTGTCGTACCCTCACCTGGACCCAAAACCGTCCCCGTCCCCTAACCCTAACCCTAGCCCGAACCCCAACCCTAAACCTTCCCCGAAGCCTGACCCTCACCCGTCCCCTAATGCTAACCCGTACGCTAACACTAACCCGTGCCCTCACACGTACGCTCCCCCTAAAGCGTTTTCGTACCCTCACCTGGACCCTAAACCGTCCCCGTCCCCTAACCCTAACCCTAGCCTGAACCCAAACCCTAACCCTTCCCCGAAGCCTGACCGTCACCCGTCCCCTAATCCTAACCCGTACGCTAACACTAACCCGTGGCCTCACACGTACCCTCCCCCTAAAGCGTTGTCGTACCCTCACCTGTACCCTAAACCGTCCCCGTCCCCTAACCCTAACCCTAGCCCGAACCCTAACCCTAACCCTTCCCCGAAGCCTGACCCTCACCCGTCCCCTAATCCTAACCCGTACGCTAACACTAACCCGCGCCCTCACACGTACGCTCCCCCTAAAGCGTTGTCGTACCTTCACCTGGACCCTAAACCGTCCCCGTACCCTAACCCTAACCCTAGCCCGAACCCTAACCCTAACCCTTCCCCGAAGCCTGACCCTCACCCGTCCCCTAATCCTAACCCGTACGCTAACACTAACCTGCGCCCTCACACGTACGCTCCCCCTAAAGCGTTGTCGTACCCTCACCTGGACCCTAAACCGTCCCTGTATCGTAACCCGAAACCTAGCCCGAACCCTAACCCTAACCCTTCCCCGAAGCCTGACCCTCACCCGTCCCCTAATCCTAACCCGTACGCTAACACTAACCCGCGCCCTCACACGTACGCTCCCCCTAAAGCGTTGTCGTACCTTCACCTGGACCCTAAACCGTCCCCGTCCCCTAACCCTAACCCTAGCCCGAACCCTAACCCTAACCCTTCCCCGAAGCCTGACCCTCACCCGTCCCCTAATCCTAACCCGTACGCTAACACTAACCTGCGCCCTCACACGTACGCTCCCCGTAAAGTGATGTCGTACACTCACCTGGACCCTAAACCGGCCCCGTCCACTAACCCTAACCCTAGCCCGAACCCTAACCCTAACCCTTCCCCGAAGCCTGACCCTCACCCGTCCCCTAATCCTAACCCGTACGCTAACACTAACCCGCGCCCTCACACGTACGCTCCCCCTAAAGCGTTGTCGTACCCTCACCTGGACCCTAAACCGTCCCCGTCCCCTAACCCTAACCCTAGCCCGAACGCTAACCCTAACCCTTCCCCGAAGCCTGACCCTCACCCGTCCCCTAATCCTAACCCGTACGCTAACACTAACCCGCGCCCTCACACGTACGCTCCCCGTAAAGTGATGTCGTACCCTCAACTGGACCCTAAACCGTCCCCGTCCCCTAACCCTAACCCTAGCCCGAACCCTAACCCTAACCCTTCCCCGAAACCTGCCCCTAACCCGTCCCCTAATCCTAACCCGTACGCTAACACTAACCCGCGCCCTCACACGTACGCTCCCCCTAAAGCGTTGTCGTACCCTCACCTGGACCCTAAACCGTCCCCGTCCCCTAACACTAACCCTAGCCCGAACCCTAACCCTAACACTTCCCCGAAGCCTGACCCTCTCCCGTCCCCTAATCCTAACCCGTACGCTAACACTAACCCACGCCCTCACACGTACGCTCCCCCTAAAGCGTTGTCGTACCCTCACCTGGACCCTAAACCGTCCCCGTCCCCTAACCCTAACCCTAGCCCGAACCCTAACCCTAACCCTTCCCCGAAGCCTGACCCTCACCCGTCCCCTAATCCTAACCCATACGCTAACACTAACCCGCGCCCTCACACGTACGCTCCCCGTAAAGTGATGTCGTACCCTCAACTGGACCCTAAACCGTCCCCGTCCCCTAACCCTAACCCTAGCCCGAACCCTAACCCTAACCCTTCCCCGAAGCCTGACCCTCACCCGTCCCCAAATCCTAACCCGTACGCTAACACTAACCCGTGCCCTCACACGTACGCTCCCCCTAAAGCGTTGTCGTACCCTCACCTGGACCCTAAACCATCCCCGTATCGTAACCCGAAACCTAGCCCGAACCCTAACCCTAAACATTCCCTGAAGCCTGACCCTCACCCGTCCCCTAATCCTAACCCGCGCCATCACACGTACGCTCCCCCTAAAGTGTTGTCGTACCCTCACCTGGACCATAAATCGTCCCCGTCCCCTAACCCTAACCCTAGCCCAAACCCTAACCCTAACCCTTCCCCGAAGCCTGACCCACACCCGTCCCCTAATCCTAACCCATACGCTAACACTAACCCGCGCCCTCACACGTACGCTCCCCCTAAAGCGTTGTCGTACCCTCACCTGGACCCTAAACCGTCCCCGTCCCCTAACCCTAACCCTAGCCCGAACCCTAACCCTAACCCTTCCCCGAAGCCTGACCCTCACCCGTCCCCTAATCCTAACCCGTACGCTAACACTAACCCGCGCCCTCACACGTACGCTCCCCCTAAAGCGTTGTCGTACCCTCACCTGGACCCTAAACCGTCCCCGTCCCCTAACCCTAACCCTACCCCGAACCCTAACCCTAACCCTTCCCCGAAGCCTGACCCTCACCCGTCCCCTAATCCTAACCCGTACGCTAACACTAACCCGCGCCCTCACACGTACGCTCCCCCTAAAGCGTTGTCGTACCCTCACCTGGACCCTAAACCGTCCCCGTACCCTAACCCTAACCCTAGCCCGAACCCTAACCCTAACCCTTCCCCGAAGCCTGACCCTCACCCGTCCCCTAATCCTAACCCGTACGCTAACACTAACCCGCGCCCTCACACGTACGCTCCCCCTAAAGCGTTGTCGTACCCTCACCTGGACCCTAAACCGTCACCGTCCCCTAACCCTAACACTAGCCCGAACCCTAACCCTAACCCTTCCCCGAAGCCTGACCCTCACCCGTCCCCTAATCCTAACCCGTACGCTAACACTAACCCGCGCCCTCACACGTACGCTCCCCCTAAAGCGTTGTCGTACCCTCACCTGGACCCTAAACCGTCCCCGTCCCCTAACCCTAACCCTAGCCCGAACCCTAACCCTAACCCTTCCCCGAAGCCTGACCCTCACCCGTCCCCTAATCCTAACCCGTACGCTAACACTATCCCGTGGCCTCACACGTACCCTCCCCCTAAAGCGTTGTCGTACCCTCACCTGGACCCAAAACCGTCCCCGTCCCCTAACCCTAACCCAAGCCCGAACCCCAACCCTAAACCTTCCCCGAAGCCTGACCCTCACCCGTCCCCTAATCCTAACCCGTACGCTAACACTAACCCGTGCCCTCACACGTACGCTCCCCCTAAAGCGTTTTCGTACCCTCACCTGGACCCTAAACAGTCCCCGTCCCCTAACCCTAACCCTAGCCTGAACCCAAACCCTAACACTTCCCCGAAGCCTGACCGTCACCCGTCCCCTAATCCTAACCCGTACGCTAACACTAACCCGCGCCCTCACACGTACGCTCCCCGTAAAGCGACGTCGTACCCTCACCTGGACCCTGAACCGTCCCCGTCCGCTAACCCTAACCCTAGCCCGAACCCTAACCCTAACCCTTCCCCGAAGCCTGACCCTCACCCGTCCTCTAATCCTAACCCGTACGCTAACACTAACCCGTGCCCTCACACGTACGCTCCCCCTAAAGCGTTGTCGTACCCTCACCTGGACCCTAAACCGTCCCCGTATCGTAACCCGAAACCTAGCCCGAACCCTAACCCTAACCCTTTCCCGAAGCCTGACCCTCACCCGTCCCCTAATCGTAACCCGTACGCTAACACTAACCCGCGCCCTCACACGTACGCTCCCCCTAAAGCGTTGTCGTACCCTCACCTGGACCATAAATCGTCCCCGTCCCCTAACCCTAACCCTAGCCCGAACCCTAAACCTAACCCTTCCCCGAAGCCTGACCCTCACCCATCCCCTAATCCTAACCCGTACGCTAACACTAACCCGCGCCCTCACACGTATGCTTCCCCTAAAGCGTTGTCGTACCCTCACCTGGACCCTAAACCGTCCCCGTCCCCTAACCCTAACCCTAGCCCGAACCCTAACCCTAACCCTTCCCCGAAGCCTGACCCTCACCCGTCCCCTAATCCTAACCCGTACGCTAACACTTACCCGCGCCCTCACACGTACGCTCCCCCTAAAGCGTTGTCGTACCCTCACCTGGACCCTAAACCGTCCCCGTCCCCTAACCCTAACCCTAGCCCGAACCCTAACCCTAACCCTTCCCCGAAGCCTGACCCTCACCCGTCCCATAATCCTAACCCGTACGCTAACACTAACCCGCGCCCTCACACGTACGCTCCCCCTAAAGCGTTGTCGTACACTCACATGGACCCTAAACCGTCCCCGTCCCCTAACCCTAACCCTAGCCCGAACCCTAACCCTAACCCTTCCCCGAAGCCTGACCCTCACCCGTCCCCTAATCCTAACCCGTATGCTAACACTAACCCGCGCACTCACACGTACGCTCCCCCTAAAGCGTTGTCGTACCCTCACCTGGACCCTAAACCGTCCCCGTCCCCTAACCCTAACCCTAGCCCGAACCCTAACCCTAACCCTTCCCCGAAGCCTGACCCTCTCCCGTCCCCTAATCCTAACCCGTACGCTAACACTAACCCGCGCCCTCACACGTACGCTCCCCCTAAAGCGTTGTCGTACCCTCACCTGGACCCTAAACCGTCCCCGTACCCTAACCCTAACCCTAGCCCGAACCCTAACCCTAACCCTTCCCCGAAGCCTGACCCTCACCCGTCCCCTAATCCTAACCCGTACGCTAACACTAACCCGTGGCCTCACACGTACCCTCCCCCTAAAGCGTTGTCGTACCCTCACCTGGACCCAAAACCGTCCCCGTCCCCTAACCCTAACCCTAGCCCGAACCCCAACCCTAAACCTTCCCCGAAGCCTGACCCTCACCCGTCCCCTAATCCTAACCCGTACGCTAACACTAACCCGTGCCCTCACACGTACGCTCCCCCTAAAGCGTTTTCGTACCCTCACCTGGACCCTAAACCGTCCCCGTCCCCTAACCCTAACCCTAGCCTGAACCCAAACCCTAACCCTTCCCCGAAGCCTGACCGTCACCCGTCCCCTAATCCTAACCCGCACGCTAACACTATCCCGTGCCCTCACACGTACCCTCCCCCTAAAGCGTTGTCGTACCCTCACCTGTACCCTAAACCGTCCCCGTCCCCTAACCCTAACCCTAGCCCGAACCCTAACCCTAACCCTTCCCCGAAGCCTGACCCTCACCCATCCCCTAATCCTAACCCGTACGCTAACACTAACCCGCGCCCTCACACGTACGCTCCCCGTAAAGCGATGTCGTACCCTCAACTGGACCCTAAACCGTCCACGTCCCCTAACCCTAAACCTAGCCCGAACCCTAACCCTAACCCTTCCCCGAAGCCTGACCCTCACCAGTCACCTAATCCTAACCCGTACGCTAACACTAACCCGTGCCCTCACACGTACGCTCCCCCTAAAGTGTTGTCGTACCCTCACCTGGACCCTAAACCGTCCCTGTATCGTAACCCGAAACCTAGCCCGAACCCTAACCCTAACCCTTCCCCGAAGCCTGACCCTCACCCGTCCCCTAATCCTAACCCGTACGCTAACACTAACCCGCGCCCTCACACGTACGCTCCCCCTAAAGCGTTGTCGTACCTTCACCTGGACCCTAAACCGTCCCCGTACCCTAACCCTAACCCTAGCCCGAACCCTAACCCTAACCCTTCCCCGAAGCCTGACCCTCACCCGTCCCCTAATCCTAACCCGTACGCTAACACTAACCTGCGCCCTCACACGTACGCTCCCCCTAAAGCGTTGTCGTACACTCACCTGGACCCTAAACCGGCCCCGTCCACTAACCCTAACCCTAGCCCGAACCCTAACCCTAACCCTTCCCCGAAGCCTGACCCTCACCCGTCCCCTAATCCTAACCCGTACGCTAACACTAACCCGCGCCCTCACACGTACGCTCCCCCTAAAGCGTTGTCGTACCCTCACCTGGACCCTAAACCGTCCCCGTCCCCTAACCCTAACCCTAGCCCGAACCCTAACCCTAACCCTTCCCCGAAGCCTGACCCTCACCCGTCCCCTAATCCTAACCCGTACGCTAACACTAACCCGCGCCCTCACACGTACGCTCCCCGTAAAGTGATGTCGTACCCTCAACTGGACCCTAAACCGTCCCCGTCCCCTAACCCTAACCCTAGCCCAAACCCTAACCCTAACCCTTCCCCGAAACCTGCCCCTAACCCGTCCCCTAATCCTAACCCGTACGCTAACACTAACCCGCGCCCTCACACGTACGCTCCCCCTAAAGCGTTGTCGTACCCTCACCTGGACCCTAAACCGTCCCCGTCCCCTAACACTAACCCTAGCCCGAACCCTAACCCTAACACTTCCCCGAAGCCTGACCCTCTCCCGTCCCCTAATCCTAACCCGTACGCTAACACTAACCCACGCCCTCACACGTACGCTCCCCCTAAAGCGTTGTCGTACCCTCAGCTGGACCCTAAACCGTCCCCGTCCCCTAACCCTAACCCTAGCCCGAACCCTAACCCTAACCTTTCCCCGAAGCCTGACCCTCACCCGTCCCCTAATCCTAACCCATACGCTAACACTAACCCGCGCCCTCACACGTACGCTCCCCGTAAAGTGATGTCGTACCCTCAAATGGACCCTAAACCGTCCCCGTCCCCTAACCCTAACCCTAGCCCGAACCCTAACCCTAACCCTTCCCCGAAGCCTGACCCTCACCCGTCCCCAAATCCTAACCCGTACGCTAACACTAACCCGTGCCCTCACACGTACGCTCCCCCTAAAGCGTTGTCGTACCCTCACCTGGACCCTAAACCATCCCCGTATCGTAACCCGAAACCTAGCCCGAACCCTAACCCTAAACATTCCCTGAAGCCTGACCCTCACCCGTCCCCTAATCCTAACCCGCGCCATCACACGTACGCTCCCCCTAAAGTGTTGTCGTACCCTCACCTGGACCATAAATCGTCCCCGTCCCCTAACCCTAACCCTAGCCCAAACCCTAACCCTAACCCTTCCCCGAAGCCTGACCCACACCCGTCCCCTAATCCTAACCCATACGCTAACACTAACCCGCGCCCTCACACGTACGCTCCCCCTAAAGCGTTGTCGTACCCTCACCTGGACCCTAAACCGTCCCCGTCCCCTAACCCTAACCCTAGCCCGAACCCTAACCCTAACCCTTCCCCGAAGCCTGACCCTCACCCGTCCCCTAATCCTAACCTGTACGCTAACACTAACCCGCGCCCTCACACGTACGCTCCCCCTAAAGTGTTGTCGTACCCTCACCTGGACCCTAAACCGTCCCAGTCCCCTAACCCTAACCCTAGCCCAAACCCTAACCCTAACCCTTCCCCGAAGCCTGACCCTCACCCGTCCCCTAATCCTAACCCGTACGCTAACACTAACCTGCGCCCTCACACGTACGCTCCCCCTAAAGCGTTGTCGTACCCTCACCTGGACCCTAAACCGTCCCCGTCCCCTAACCCTAACCCTAGCCCGAACCCTAACCCTAACCCTTCCCCGAAGCCTGACCCTCACCCGTCCCCTAATCCTAACCCATACGCTAACACTAACCCGCGCCCTCACACGTACGCTCCCCCTAAAGCGTTGTCGTACCCTCACCTGGACCCTAAACCGTCCCCGTCCCCTAACCCTAACCCTAGCCCGAACCCTAACCCTAACCCTTCCCCGAAGCCTGACGCTCACCCGTCCCCTAATCCTAACCCGTACGCTAACACTAACCCTCGCCCTCACACGTACGCTCCCCCTAAAGCATTGTCGTACCCTCACCTGGACCCTAAACCGTCCCCGTCCCCTAACCCTAACCCTAGCCCGAACCCTAACCCTAACCCTTCCCCGAAGCCTGACCCTCACCCGTCCCATAATCCTAACCCGTACGCTAACACTAACCCGCGCCCTCACACGTACGCTGCCCCTAAAGCGTTGTCGTACCCTCACCTGGACCCTAAACTGTCCCCGTCCCCTAACCCTAACCCTAGCCCGAACCCTAACCCTAACCCTTCCCCGAAGCCTGACCCTCACCCGTCCCCTAATCCTAACCCGTATGCTAACACTAACCCGCGCCCTCACACGTACGCTCCCCCTAAAGCGTTGTCTTACCCTCACCTGGACCCTAAACCGTCCCCGTCCCCTAACCCTAACCCTAGCCCGAACCCTAACCCTAACCCTTCCCCGAAGCCTGACCCTCACCCGTCCCCTAATCCTAACCCGTACACTAACACTAACCCGCGCCCTCACACGTACGCTCCCCCTAAAGCGTTGTCGTACCCTCACCTGGACCCTAAACCGTCCCCGTCCCCTAACCCTAACCCTAGCCCGAACCCTAACCCTAACCCTTCCCCGAAGCCTGACCCTCACCCGTCCCCTAATCCTAACCCGTATGCTAACACTAACCCGCGCCCTCACACGTACGCTCCCCCTAAAGCGTTGTCGTACCCTCACCTGGACCCTAAACCGTCCCCGTACCCTAACCCTAACCCTAGCCCGAACCCTAACCCTAACCCTTCCCCGAAGCCTGACCCTCACCCGTCCCCTAATCCTAACCCGTACGCTAACACTAACCCGCGCCCTCACACGTACGCTCCCCCTAAAGCGTTGTCGTACCCTCATCTGGACCCTAAACCGTCACCGTCCCCTAACCCTAACACTAGCCCGAACCCTAACCCTAACCCTTCCCCGAAGCCTGACCCTCACCCGTCCCCTAATCCTAACCCGTACGCTAACACTAACCCGCGCCCTCACACGTACGCTCCCCCTAAAGCGTTGTCGTACCCTCACCTGGACCCTAAACCGTCCCCGTCCCCTAACCCTAACCCTAGCCCGAACCCTAACTCTAACCCTTCCCCGAAGCCTGACCGTCACCCGTCCCCTAATCCTAACCCGTACGCTAACACTATCCCGTGGCCTCACACGTACCCTCCCCCTAAAGCGTTGTCGTACCCTCATCTGGACCCAAAACCGTCCTCGTCCCCTAACCCTAACCCAAGCCCGAACCCCAACCCTAAACCTTCCCCGAAGCCTGACCCTCACCCGTCCCCTAATCCTAACCCGTACGCTAACACTAACCCGTGCCCTCACACGTACGCTCCCCCTAAAGCGTTTTCGTACCCTCACCTGGACCCTAAACCGTCCCCGTCCCCTAACCCTAACCCTAGCCTGAACCCAAACCCTAACCCTTCCCCGAAGCCTGACCGTCACCCGTCCCCTAATCCTAACCCGTACGCTAACACTAACCCGCGCCCTCACACGTACGCTCCCCGTAAAGCGACGTCGTACCCTCACCTGGACCCTAAACCGTCCCCGTCCGCTAACCCTAACCCTAGCCCGAACCCTAACCCTAACCCTTCCCCGAAGCCTGACCCTCACCCGTCCTCTAATCCTAACCCGTACGCTAACAGTAACCCGTGCCCTCACACGTACGCTCCCCCTAAAGCGTTGTCGTACCCTCACCTGGACCCTAAACCGTCCCCGTATCGTAACCCGAAAACTAGCCCGAACCCTAACCCTAACCCTTTCCCGAAGCCTGACCCTCACCCGTCCCCTAATCCTAACCCGTACGCTAACACTAACCCGCGCCCTCACACGTACGCTTCCCCTAAAGCGTTGTCGTACCCTCACCTGGACCCTAAACCGTCCCCGTCCCCTAACCCTAACCCTAGCCCGAACCCTAACCCTAACCCTTCCCCGAAGCCTGACCCTCACCCGTCCCCTAATCCTAACTCGTACGCTAACACTTACCCGCGCCCTCACACGTACGCTCCCCCTAAAGCGTTGTCGTACACTCACATGGACCCTAAACCGTCCCCGTCCCCTAAACCTAACCCTAGCCCGAACCCTAACCCTAACCCTTCCCCGAAGCCTGACCCTCACCCTTCCCCTAATCCTAACCCGTATGCTAACACTAACCCGCGCCCTCACACGTACGCTCCCCCTAAAGCGTTGTCGTACCCTCACCTGGACCCTAAACCGTCCCCGTCCCCTAACCCTAACCCTAGCCCGAACCCTAACCCTAACCCTTCCCCGAAGCCTGACCCTCTCCCGTCCCCTAATCCTAACCCGTACGCTAACACTAACCCGCGCCCTCACACGTACGCTCCCCCTAAAGCGTTGTCGTACCTTCACCTGGACCCTAAACCGTCCCCGTACCCTAACCCTAACCCTAGCCCGAACCCTAACCCTAACCCTTCCCCGAAGCCTGACCCTCACCCGTCCCCTAATCCTAACCCGTACGCTAACACTAACCCGCTCCCTCACACGTACGCTCCCCCTAAAGCGTTGTCGTACCCTCACCTGGACCCTAAACCGTCCCCGTCCCCTAACCCTAACCCTAGCCCGAACCCTAACCCTAACCCTTCCCCGAAGCCTGACCCTCACCCGTCCCCTAATCCTAACCCGTACGCTAACACAAACCCGCGCCCTCACACGTACGCTCCCCGTAAAGTGATGTCGTACCCTCAACTGGACCCTAAACCGTCCCCGTCCCCTAACCCTAACCCTAGCCCGAACCCTAACCCTAACCCTTCCCCGAAACCTACCCCTAACCCGTCCCCTAATCCTAACCCGTACGCTAACACTAACCCGCGCCCTCACACGTACGCTCCCCCTAAAGCGTTGTCGTACCCTCACCTGGACCCTAAACCGTCCCCGTCTCCTAACACTAACCCTAGCCCGAACCCTAACCCTAACACTTCCCCGAAGCCTGACCCTCTCCCGTCCCCTAATCCTAACCCGTACGCTAACACTAACCCACGCCCTCACACGTACGCTCCCCCTAAAGCGTTGTCGTACCCTCACCTGGACCCTAAACCGTCCCCGTATCGTAACCCGAAACCTAGCCCGAACCCTAACCCTAACCCTTTCCCGAAGCCTGACCCTCACCCGTCCCCTAATCCTAACCCGTACGCTAACACTAACCCGCGCCCTCACACGTACGCTCCCCCTAAAGCGTTGTCGTACCCTCACCTGGACCATAAATCGTCCCCGTCCCCTAACCCTAACCCTAGCCCGAACCCTAAACCTAACCCTTCCCCGAAGCCAGACCCTCACCCGTCCCCTAATCCTAACCCGTACGCTAACACTAACCCGCGCCCTCACACGTACGCTTCCCCTAAAGCGTTGTCGTACCCTCACCTGGACCCTAAACCGTCCCCGTCCCCTAACCCTAACCCTAGCCCGAACCCTAACCCTAACCCTTCCCCGAAGCCTGACCCTCACCCGTCCCCTAATCCTAACCCGTACGCTAACACTCACCCGCGCCCTCACACGTACGCTCCCCCTAAAGCGTTGTCGTACACTCACATGGACCCTAAACCGTCCCCGTACCCTAACCCTAACCCTAGCCCGAACCCTAACCCTAACCCTTCCCCGAAGCCTGACCCTCACCCGTCCCCTAATCCTAACCCGTATGCTAACACTAACCCGCGCCCTCACACGTACGCTCCCCCTAAAGCGTTGTCGTACCCTCACCTGGACCCTAAACCGTCCCCGTCCCCTAACCCTAACCCTAGCCCGAACCCTAACCCTAACCCTTCCCCGAAGCCTGACCCTCTCCCGTCCCCTAATCCTAACCCGTACGCTAACACTAACCCGCGCCCTCACACGTACGCTCCCCCTAAAGCGTTGTCGTACCCTCACCTGGACCCTAAACCGTCCCCGTACCCTAACCCTAACCTTAGCCCGAACCCTAACCCTAACCCTTCCCCGAAGCCTGACCCTCACCCGTCCCCTAATCCTAACCCGTACGCTAACACTAACCCGCGCCCTCACACGTACGCTCCCCCTAAAGCGTTGTCGTACCCTCACCTGGACCCTAAACCGTCCCCGTCCCCTAACCCTAACCCTAGCCCGAACCCTAACCCTAACCCTTCCCCGAAGCCTGACCGTCACCCGTCCCCTACTCCTAACCCGTACGCTAACACTAACCCGTGGCCTCACACGTACCCTCCCCCTAAAGCGTTGTCGTACCCTCACCTGGACCCAAAACCGTCCCCGTCCCCTAACCCTAACCCTAGCCCGAACCCCAACCCTAAACCTTCCCCGAAGCCTGACCCTCACCCGTCCCCTAATCCTAACCCGTACGCTAACACTAACCCGTGCCCTCACACGTACGCTCCCCGTAAAGCGTTTTCGTACCCTCACCTGGACCCTAAACCGTCCCCGTCCCCTAACCCTAACCCTAGCCTGAACCCAAACCCTAACCCTTCCCCGAAGCCTGACCGTCACCCGTCCCCTAATCCTAACCCGCACGCTAACACTATCCCGTGCCCTCACACGTACCCTCCCCCTAAAGCGTTGTCGTACCCTCACCTGGACCCTAAACCGTCCCCGTCCCCTAACCCTAACCCTAGACCGAACCCTAACCCTAACCCTTCCCCGAAGCCTGACCCTCACCCGTCCCTTAATCCTAACCTGTACGCTAACACTAACCCGCGCCCTCACACGTACGCTCCCCCTAAAGCGTTGTCGTACCCTCACCTGGACCCTAAACCGTCCCAGTCCCCTAACCCTAACCCTAGACCAAACCCTAACCCTAACCCTTCCCCGAAGCCTGACCCTCACCCGTCCCCTAATCCTAACCCGTACGCTAACACTAACCTGCGCCCTCACACGTACACTCCCCCTAAAGCGTTGTCGTACCCTCACCTGGACCCTAAACCGTCCCCGTCCCCTAACCCTAACCCTAGCCCGAACCCTAACCCTAACCCTTCCCCGAAGCCTGACCCTCACCCGTCCCCTAATCCTAACCCATACGCTAACACTAACCCGCGCCCTCACACGTACGCTCCCCCTAAAGCGTTGTCGTACCCTCACCTGGACCCTAAACCGTCCCCGTCCCCTAACCTTAACCCTAGCCCGAACCCTAACCCTAACCCTTCCCCGAAGCCTGACGCTCACCCGTCCCCTAATCCTAACCCGTACGCTAACACTAACCCTCGCCCTCACACGTACGCTCCCCCTAAAGCATTGTCGTACCCTCACCTGGACCCTAAACCGCCCCGTCCCCTAACCCTAACCCTAGCCCGAACCCTAACCCTAACCCTTCCCCGAAGCCTGACCCTCACCCGTCCCATAATCCTAACCCGTACGCTAACACTAACCCGCGCCCTCACACGTACGCTCCCCCTAAAGTGTTGTCGTACCCTCACCTGGACCCTAAACTGTCCCCGTCCCCTAACCCTAACCCTAGCCCGAACCCTAACCCTAACCCTTCCCCGAAGCCTGACCCTCACCGGTCCCCTAATCCTAACCCGTATGCTAACACTAACCCGCGCCCTCACACATACGCTCCCCCTAAAGCGTTGTCTTACCCTCACCTGGACCCTAAACCGTCCCCGTCCCCTAACGCTAACCCTAGCCCGAACCCTAACCCTAACCCTTCCCCGAAGCCTGACCCTCACCCGTCCCTAATCCTAACCCGTACACTAACACTAACCCGCGCCCTCACACGTACGCTCCCCCTAAAGCGTTGTCGTACCCTCACCTGGACCCTAAACCGTCCCCGTCCCCTAACCCTAACCCTAGCCCGAACCCTAACCCTAACCCTTCCCCGAAGCCTGACCCTCACCCGTCCCCTAATCCTAACCCGTATGCTAACACTAACCCGCGCCCTCACACGTACGCTCCCCCTAAAGCGTTGTCGTACCCTCACCTGGACCCTAAACCGTCCCCGTACCCTAACCCTAACCCTAGCCCGAACCCTAACCCTAACCCTTCCCCGAAGCCTGACCCTCACCCGTCCCCTAATCCTAACCCGTACGCTAACACTAACCCGCGCCCTCACACGTACGCTCCCCCTAAAGCGTTGTCGTACCCTCATCTGGACCCTAAACCGTCACCGTCCCCTAACCCTAACACTAGCCCGAACCCTAACCCTAACCCTTCCCCGAAGCATGACCCTCACCCGTCCCCTAATCCTAACCCGTACGCTAACACTAACCCGCGCCCTCACACGTACGCTCCCCCTAAAGCGTTGTCGTACCCTCACCTGGACCCTAAACCGTCCCCGTCCCCTAACCCTAACCCTAGCCCGAACCCTAACCCTAACCCTTCCCCGAAGCCTGACCGTCACCCGTCCCCTAATCCTAACCCGTACGCTAACACTATCCCGTGGCCTCACACGTACCCTCCCCCTAAAGCGTTGTCGTACCCTCACCTGGACCCAAAACCGTCCCCGTCCCCTAACCCTAACCCAAGCCCGAACCCCAACCCTAAACCTTCCCCGAAGCCTGACCCTCACCCGTCCCCTAATCCTAACCCGTACGCTAACACTAACCCGTGCCCTCACACGTACGCTCCCCCTAAAGCGTTTTCGTACCCTCACCTGGACCCTAAACCGTCCCCGTCCCCTAACCCTAACCCTAGCCTGAACCCAAACCCTAACCCTTCCCCGAAGCCTGACCGTCACCCGTCCCCTAATCCTAACCCGTACGCTAACACTAACCCGCGCCCTCACACGTACGCTCCCCGTAAAGCGACGTCGTACCCTCACCTGGACCCTAAACCGTCCCCGTCCGCTAACCCTAACCCTAGCCCGAACCCTAACCCTAACCCTTCCCCGAAGCCTGACCCTCACCCGTCCCCTAATCCTAACCCGTACGCTAACACTAACCCGTGCCCTCACACGTACGCTCCCCCTAAAGCGTTGTCGTACCCTCACCTGGACCCTAAACCGTCCCCGTCCCCTAACCCTAACCCTAGCCCGAACCCTAACCCTAACCCTTCCCCGAAGCCTGACCCTCACCCATCCCCTAATGCTAACCCGTACGCTAACACTAACCCGCGCCCTCACACGTACGCTCCCCGTAAAGCGATGTCGTACCCTCAACTGGACCCTAAACCGTCCACGTCCCCTAACCCTAAACCTAGCCCGAACCCTAACCCTAACCCTTCCCCGAAGCCTGACCCTCACCCGTCACCTAATCCTAACCCGTACGCTAACACTAACCCGTGCCCTCACACGTACGCTCCCCCTAAAGTGTTGTCGTACCCTCACCTGGACCCTAAACCGTCCCTGTATCGTAACCCGAAACCTAGCCCGAACCCTAACCCTAACCCTTCCCCGAAGCCTGACCCTCACCCGTCCCCTAATCCTAACCCTTACGCTAACACTAACCCGCGCCCTCACACGTACGCTCCCCCTAAAGCGTTGTCGTACCTTCACCTGGACCCTAAACCGTCCCCGTACCCTAACCCTAACCCTAGCCCGAACCCTAACCCTAACCCTTCCCCGAAGCCTGACCCTCACCCGTCCCCTAATCCTAACCCGTACGCTAACACTAACCCGCTCCCTCACACGTACGCTCCCCCTAAAGCGTTGTCGTACCCTCACCTGGACCCTAAACCATCCCCGTCCCCTAACCCTAACCCTAGCCCGAACCCTAACCCTAACCCTTCCCCGAAGCCTGACCCTCACCCGTCCCCTAATCCTAACCCGTACGCTAACACTAACCCGCGCCCTCACACGTACGCTCCCCGTAAAGTGATGTCGTACCCTCAACTGGACCCTAAACCGTCCCCGTCCCCTAACCCTAACCCTAGCCCGAACCCTAACCCTAACCCTTCCCCGAAACCTACCCCTAACCCGTCCCCTAATCCTAACCCGTACGCTAACACTAACCCGCGCCCTCACACGTACGCTCCCCCTAAAGCGTTGTCGTACCCTCACCTGGACCCTAAACCGTCCCCGTCTCCTAACACTAACCCTAGCCCGAACCCTAACCCTAACACTTCCCCGAAGCCTGACCCTCTCCCGTCCCCTAATCCTAACCCGTACGCTAACACTAACCCACGCCCTCACACGTACGCTCCCCCTAAAGCGTTGTCGTACCCTCACCTGGACCCTAAACCGTCCCCGTATCGTAACCCGAAACCTAGCCCGAACCCTAACCCTAACCCTTTCCCGAAGCCTGACCCTCACCCGTCCCCTAATCCTAACCCGTACGCTAACACTAACCCGCGCCCTCACACGTACGCTCCCCCTAAAGCGTTGTCGTACCCTCACCTGGACCATAAATCGTCCCCGTCCCCTAACCCTAACCCTAGCCCGAACCCTAAACCTAACCCTTCCCCGAAGCCAGACCCTCACCCGTCCCCTAATCCTAACCCGTACGCTAACACTAACCCGCGCCCTCACACGTACGCTTCCCCTAAAGCGTTGTCGTACCCTCACCTGGACCCTAAACCGTCCCCGTCCCCTAACCCTAACCCTAGCCCGAACCCTAACCCTAACCCTTCCCCGAAGCCTGACCCTCACCCGTCCCCTAATCCTAACCCGTACGCTAACACTCACCCGCGCCCTCACACGTACGCTCCCCCTAAAGCGTTGTCGTACACTCACATGGACCCTAAACCGTCCCCGTACCCTAACCCTAACCCTAGCCCGAACCCTAACCCTAAACCTTCCCCGAAGCCTGACCCTCACCCGTCCCCTAATCCTAACCCGTATGCTAACACTAACCCGCGCCCTCACACGTACGCTCCCCCTAAAGCGTTGTCGTACCCTCACCTGGACCCTAAACCGTCCCCGTCCCCTAACCCTAACCCTAGCCCGAACCCTAACCCTAACCCTTCCCCGAAGCCTGACCCTCTCCCGTCCCCTAATCCTAACCCGTACGCTAACACTAACCCGCGCCCTCACACGTACGCTCCCCCTAAAGCGTTGTCGTACCCTCACCTGGACCCTAAACCGTCCCCGTACCCTAACCCTAACCTTAGCCCGAACCCTAACCCTAACCCTTCCCCGAAGCCTGACCCTCACCCGTCCCCTAATCCTAACCCGTACGCTAACACTAACCCGCGCCCTCACACGTACGCTCCCCCTAAAGCGTTGTCGTACCCTCACCTGGACCCTAAACCGTCACCGTCCCCTAACCCTAACACTAGCCCGAACCCTAACCCTAACCCTTCCCCGAAGCCTGACCCTCACCCGTCCCCTAATCCTAACCCGTACGCTAACACTAACCCGCGCCCTCACACGTACGCTCCCCCTAAAGCGTTGTCGTACCCTCACCTGGACCCTAAACCGTCCCCGTCCCCTAACCCTAACCCTAGCCCGAACCCTAACCCTAACCCTTCCCCGAAGCCTGACCGTCACCCGTCCCCTACTCCTAACCCGTACGCTAACACTAACCCGTGGCCTCACACGTACCCTCCCCCTAAAGCGTTGTCGTACCCTCACCTGGACCCAAAACCGTCCCCGTCCCCTAACCCTAACCCTAGCCCGAACCCCAACCCTAAACCTTCCCCGAAGCCTGACCCTCACCCGTCCCCTAATCCTAACCTGTACGCTAACACTAACCCGCGCCCTCACACGTACGCTCCCCCTAAAGCGTTGTCGTACCCTCACCTGGACCCTAAACCGTCCCAGTCCCCTAACCCTAACCCTAGCCCAAACCCTAACCCTAACCCTTCCCCGAAGCCTGACCCTCACCCGTCCCCTAATCCTAACCCGTACGCTAACACTAACCTGCGCCCTCACACGTACGCTCCCCCTAAAGCGTTGTCGTACCCTCACCTGGACCCTAAACCGTCCCCGTCCCCTAACCCTAACCCTAGCCCGAACCCTAACCCTAACCCTTCCCCGAAGCCTGACCCTCACCCGTCCCCTAATCCTAACCCATACGCTAACACTAACCCGCGCCCTCACACGTACGCTCCCCCTAAAGCGTTGTCGTACCCTCACCTGGACCCTAAACCGTCCCCGTCCCCTAACCTTAACCCTAGCCCGAACCCTAACCCTAACCCTTCCCCGAAGCCTGACGCTCACCCGTCCCCTAATCCTAACCCGTACGCTAACACTAACCCTCGCCCTCACACGTACGCTCCCCCTAAAGCATTGTCGTACCCTCACCTGGACCCTAAACCGTCCCCGTCCCCTAACCCTAACCCTAGCCCGAACCCTAACCCTAACCCTTCCCCGAAGCCTGACCCTCACCCGTCCCATAATCCTAACCCGTACGCTAACACTAACCCGCGCCCTCACACGTACGCTCCCCCTAAAGTGTTGTCGTACCCTCACCTGGACCCTAAACTGTCCCCGTCCCCTAACCCTAACCCTAGCCCGAACCCTAACCCTAACCCTTCCCCGAAGCCTGACCCTCACCGGTCCCCTAATCCTAACCCGTATGCTAACACTAACCCGCGCCCTCACACATACGCTCCCCCTAAAGCGTTGTCTTACCCTCACCTGGACCCTAAACCGTCCCCGTCCCCTAACCCTAACCCTAGCCCGAACCCTAACCCTAACCCTTCCCCGAAGCCTGACCCTCACCCGTCCCTAATCCTAACCCGTACACTAACACTAACCCGCGCCCTCACACGTACGCTCCCCCTAAAGCGTTGTCGTACCCTCACCTGGACCCTAAACCGTCCCCGTCCCCTAACCCTAACCCTAGCCCGAACCCTAACCCTAACCCTTCCCCGAAGCCTGACCCTCACCCGTCCCCTAATCCTAACCCGTATGCTAACACTAACCCGCGCCCTCACACGTACGCTCCCCCTAAAGCGTTGTCGTACCCTCACCTGGACCCTAAACCGTCCCCGTACCCTAACCCTAACCCTAGCCCGAACCCTAACCCTAACCCTTCCCCGAAGCCTGACCCTCACCCGTCCCCTAATCCTAACCCGTACGCTAACACTAACCCGCGCCCTCACACGTACGCTCCCCCTAAAGCGTTGTCGTACCCTCATCTGGACCCTAAACCGTCACCGTCCCCTAACCCTAACACTAGCCCGAACCCTAACCCTAACCCTTCCCCGAAGCATGACCCTCACCCGTCCCCTAATCCTAACCCGTACGCTAACACTAACCCGCGCCCTCACACGTACGCTCCCCCTAAAGCGTTGTCGTACCCTCACCTGGACCCTAAACCGTCCCCGTCCCCTAACCCTAACCCTAGCCCGAACCCTAACCCTAACCCTTCCCCGAAGCCTGACCGTCACCCGTCCCCTAATCCTAACCCGTACGCTAACACTATCCCGTGGCCTCACACGTACCCTCCCCCTAAAGCGTTGTCGTACCCTCACCTGGACCCAAAACCGTCCCCGTCCCCTAACCCTAACCCAAGCCCGAACCCCAACCCTAAACCTTACCCGAAGCCTGACCCTCACCCGTCCCCTAATCCTAACCCGTACGCTAACACTAACCCGTGCCCTCACACGTACGCTCCCCCTAAAGCGTTTTCGTACCCTCACCTGGACCCTAAACCGTCCCCGTCCCCTAACCCTAACCCTAGCCTGAACCCAAACCCTAACCCTTCCCCGAAGCCTGACCGTCACCCGTCCCCTAATCCTAACCCGTACGCTAACACTAACCCGCGCCCTCACACGTACGCTCCCCGTAAAGCGACGTCGTACCCTCACCTGGACCCTAAACCGTCCCCGTCCGCTAACCCTAACCCTAGCCCGAACCCTAACCCTAACCCTTCCCCGAAGCCTGACCCTCACCCGTCCCCTAATCCTAACCCGTACGCTAACACTAACCCGTGCCCTCACACGTACGCTCCCCCTAAAGCGTTGTCGTACCCTCACCTGGACCCTAAACCGTCCCCGTATCGTAACCCGAAACCTAGCCCGAACCCTAACCCTAACCCTTTCCCGAAGCCTGACCCTCACCCGTGCCCTAATCCTAACCCGTACGCTAACACTAACCCGCGCCCTCACACGTACGCTCCCCCTAAAGCGTTGTCGTACCCTCACCTGGACCCTAAACCGTCCCCGTCCCCTAACCCTAACCCTAGCCCGAACCCTAACCCTAACCCTTCCCCGAAGCCTGACCCTCACCCGTCCCCTAATCCTAACCCGTACGCTAACACTTACCCGCGCCCTCACACGTACGCTCCCCCTAAAGCGTTGTCGTACCCTCACCTGGACCCTAAACCGTCCCCGTACCCTAACCCTAACCCTAGCCCGAACCCTAACCCTAACCCTTCCGCGAAGCCTGACCCTCACCCGTCCCCTAATTCTAACCCGTACGCTAACACTTACCCGCGCCCTCACACGTACGCTCCCCCTAAAGCGTTGTCGTACCCTCACCTGGACCCTAAACCGTCCCCGTACCCTAACCCTAACCCTAGCCCGAACCCTAACCCTAACCCTTCCCCGAAGCCTGACCCTCACCCGTCCCATAATCCTAACCCGTACGCTAACACTAACCCGCGCCCTCACACGTACGCTCCCCCTAAAGCGTTGTCGTACCCTCACCTGGACCATAAATCGTCCCCGTCCCCTAACCCTAACCCTAGCCCGAACCCTAAACCTAACCCTTCCCCGAAGCCTGACCCTCACCCGTCCCCTAATCCTAACCCGTACGCTAACACTAACCCGCGCCCTCACACGTACGCTTCCCCTAAAGCGTTGTCGTACCCTCACCTGGACCCTAAACCGTCCCCGTCCCCTAACCCTAACCCTAGCCCGAACCCTAACCCTAACCCTTCCCCGAAGCCTGACCCTCACCCGTCCCCTAATCCTAACCCGTACGCTAACACTTACCCGCGCCCTCACACGTACGCTCCCCCTAAAGCGTTGTCGTACACTCACATGGACCCTAAACCGTCCCCGTCCCCTAACCCTAACCCTAGCCCGAACCCTAACCCTAACCCTTCCCCGAAGCCTGACCCTCACCCGTCCCCTAATCCTAACCCGTATGCTAACACTAACCCGCGCCCTCACACGTACGCTCCCCCTAAAGCGTTGTCGTACCCTCACCTGGACCCTAAACCGTCCCCGTCCCCTAACCCTAACCCTAGCCCGAACCCTAACCCTAACCCTTCCCCGAAGCCTGACCCTCTCCCGTCCCCTAATCCTAACCCGTACGCTAACACTAACCCGCGCCCTCACACGTACGCTCCCCCTAAAGCGTTGTCGTACCCTCACCTGGACCCTAAACCGTCCCCGTACCCTAACCCTAACCCTAGCCCGAACCCTAACCCTAACCCTTCCCCGAAGCCTGACCCTCACCCGTCCCCTAATCCTAACCCGTACGCTAACACTAACCCGCGCCCTCACACGTACGCTCCCCCTAAAGCGTTGTCGTACCCTCACCTGGACCCTAAACCGTCACCGTCCCCTAACCCTAACACTAGCCCGAACCCTAACCCTAACCCTTCCCCGAAGCCTGACCCTCACCCGTCCCCTAATCCTAACCCGTACGCTAACACTAACCCGTGCCCTCACACGTACGCTCCCCCTAAAGCGTTGTCGTACCCTCACCTGGACCCTAAACCGTCCCCGTCCCCTAACCCTAACCCTAGCCCGAACCCTAACCCTAACCCTTCCCCGAAGCCTGACCGTCACCCGTCCCCTACTCCTAACCCGTACGCTAACACTAACCCGTGGCCTCACACGTACCCTCCCCCTAAAGCGTTGTCGTACCCTCACCTGGACCCAAAACCGTCCCCGTCCCCTAACCCTAACCCTAGCCCGAACCCCAACCCTAAACCTTCCCCGAAGCCTGACCCTCACCCGTCCCCTAATCCTAACCCGTACGCTAACACTAACCCGTGCCCTCACACGTACGCTCCCCGTAAAGCGTTTTCGTACCCTCACCTGGACCCTAAACCGTCCCCGTCCCCTAACCCTAACCCTAGCCTGAACCCAAACCCTAACCCTTCCCCGAAGCCTAACCGTCACCCGTCCCCTAATCCTAACCCGCACGCTAACACTATCCCGTGCCCTCACACGTACCCTCCCCCTAAAGCGTTGTCGTACCCTCACCTGGACCCTAAACCGTCCCCGTCCCCTAACCCTAACCCTAGACCGAACCCTAACCCTAACCCTTCCCCGAAGCCTGACCCTCACCCGTCCCCTAATCCTAACCTGTACGCTAACACTAACCCACGCCCTCACACGTACGCTCCCCCTAAAGCGTTGTCGTACCCTCACCTGGACCCTAAACCGTCCCAGTCCCCTAACCCTAACCCTAGCCCAAACCCTAACCCTAACCCTTCCCCGAAGCCTGACCCTCACCCGTCCCCTAATCCTAACCCGTACGCTAACACTAACCTGCGCCCTCACACGTACGCTCCCCCTAAAGCGTTGTCGTACCCTCACCTGGACCCTAAACCGTCCCCGTCCCCTAACCCTAACCCTAGCCCGAACCCTAACCCTAACCCTTCCCCGAAGCCTGACGCTCACCCGTCCCCTAATCCTAACCCGTACGCTAACACTAACCCTCGCCCTCACACGTACGCTCCCGCTAAAGCATTGTCGTACCCTCACCTGGACCCTAAACCGTCCCCGTCCCCTAACCCTAACCCTAGCCCGAACCCTAACCCTAACCCTTCCCCGAAGCCTGACCCTCACCCGTCCCATAATCCTAACCCGTACGCTAACACTAACCCGCGCCCTCACACGTACGCTCCCCCTAAAGTGTTGTCGTACCCTCACCTGGACCCTAAACTGTCCCCGTCCCCTAACCCTAACCCTAGCCCGAACCCTAACCCTAACCCTTCCCCGAAGCCTGACCCTCACCGGTCCCCTAATCCTAACCCGTATGCTAACACTAACCCGCGCCCTCACACATACGCTCCCCCTAAAGCGTTGTCTTACCCTCACCTGGACCCTAAACCGTCCCCGTCCCCTAACCCTAACCCTAGCCCGAACCCTAACCCTAACCCTTCCCCGAAGCCTGACCCTCACCCGTCCCTAATCCTAACCCGTACACTAACACTAACCCGCGCCCTCACACGTACGCTCCCCCTAAAGCGTTGTCGTACCCTCACCTGGACCCTAAACCGTCCCCGTCCCCTAACCCTAACCCTAGCCCGAACCCTAACCCTAACCCTTCCCCGAAGCCTGACCCTCACCCGTCCCCTAATCCTAACCCGTATGCTAACACTAACCCGCGCCCTCACACGTACGCTCCCCCTAAAGCGTTGTCGTACCCTCACCTGGACCCTAAACCGTCCCCGTACCCTAACCCTAACCCTAGCCCGAACCCTAACCCTAACCCTTCCCCGAAGCCTGACCCTCACCCGTCCCCTAATCCTAACCCGTACGCTAACACTAACCCGCGCCCTTACACGTACGCTCCCCCTAAAGCGTTGTCGTACCCTCATCTGGACCCTAAACCGTCACCGTCCCCTAACCCTAACACTAGCCCGAACCCTAACCCCAACCCTTCCCCGAAGCATGACCCTCACCCGTCCCCTAATCCTAACCCGTACGCTAACACTAACCCGCGCCCTCACACGTACGCTCCCCCTAAAGCGTTGTCGTACCCTCACCTGGACCCTAAACCGTCCCCGTATCGTAACCCGAAACCTAGCCCGAACCCTAACCCTAACCCTTTCCCGAAGCCTGACCCTCACCCGTGCCCTAATCCTAAGCCGTACGCTAACACTAACCCGCGCCCTCACACGTACGCTCCCCCTAAAGCGTTGTCGTACCCTCACCTGGACCCTAAACCGTCCCCGTCCCCTAACCCTAACCCTAGCCCGAACCCTAACCCTAACCCTTCCCCGAAGCCTGACCCTCACCTGTCCCCTAATCCTAACCCGTACGCTAACACTTACCCGCGCCCTCACACGTACGCTCCCCCTAAAGCGTTGTCGTACCCTCACCTGGACCCTAAACCGTCCCCGTACCCTAACCCTAACCCTAGCCCGAACCCTAACCCTAACCCTTCCCCGAAGCCTGACCCTCACCCGTCCCCTAATCCTAACCCGTACGCTAACACTTACCCGCGCCCTCACACGTACGCTCCCCCTAAAGCGTTGTCGTACCCTCACCTGGACCCTAAACCGTCCCCGTACCCTAACCCTAACCCTAGCCCGAACCCTAACCCTAACCCTTCCCCGAAGCCTGACCCTCACCCGTCCCATAATCCTAACCCGTACGCTAACACTAACCCGCGCCCTCACACGTACGCTCCCCCTAAAGCGTTGTCGTACCCTCACCTGGACCATAAATCGTCCCCGTCCCCTAACCCTAACCCTAGCCCGAACCCTAAACCTAACCCTTCCCCAAAGCCTGACCCTCACCCGTCCCCTAATCCTAACCCGTACGCTAACACTAACCCGCGCCCTCACACGTACGCTTCCCCTAAAGCGTTGTCGTACCCTCACCTGGACCCTAAACCGTCCCCGTCCCCTAACCCTAACCCTAGCCCGAACCCTAACCCTAACCCTTCCCCGAAGCCTGACCCTCACCCGTCCCCTAATCCTAACCCGTACGCTAACACTTACCCGCGCCCTCACACGTACGCTCCCCCTAAAGCGTTGTCGTACACTCACATGGACCCTAAACCGTCCCCGTCCCCTAACCCTAACCCTAGCCCGAACCCTAACCCTAACCCTTCCCCGAAGCCTGACCCTCACCCGTCCCCTAATCCTAACCCGTATGCTAACACTAACCCGCGCCCTCACACGTACGCTCCCCCTAAAGCGTTGTCGTACCCTCACCTGGACCCTAAACCGTCCCCGTCCCCTAACCCTAACCCTAGCCCGAACCCTAACCCTAACCCTTCCCCGAAGCCTGACCCTCTCCCGTCCCCTAATCCTAACCCGTACGCTAACACTAACCCGCGCCCTCACACGTACGCTCCCCCTAAAGCGTTGTCGTACCCTCACCTGGACCCTAAACCGTCCCCGTACCCTAACCCTAACCCTAGCCCGAACCCTAACCCTAACCCTTCCCCGAAGCCTGACCCTCACCCGTCCCCTAATCCTAACCCGTACGCTAACACTAACCCGCGCCCTCACACGTACGCTCCCCCTAAAGCGTTGTCGTACCCTCACCTGGACCCTAAACCGTCACCGTCCCCTAACCCTAACACTAGCCCGAACCCTAACCCTAACCCTTCCCCGAAGCCTGACCCTCACCCGTCCCCTAATCCTAACCCGTACGCTAACACTAACCCGCGCCCTCACACGTACGCTCCCCCTAAAGCGTTGTCGTACCCTCACCTGGACCCTAAACCGTCCCCGTCCCCTAACCCTAACCCTAGCCCGAACCCTAACCCTAACCCTTCCCCGAAGCCTGACCGTCACCCGTCCCCTACTCCTAACCCGTACGCTAACACTAACCCGTGGCCTCACACGTACCCTCCCCCTAAAGCGTTGTCGTACCCTCACCTGGACCCAAAACCGTCCCCGTCCCCTAACCCTAACCCTAGCCCGAACCCCAACCCTAAACCTTCCCCGAAGCCTGACCCTCACCCGTCCCCTAATCCTAACCCGTACGCTAACACTAACCCGTGCCCTCACACGTACGCTCCCCGTAAAGCGTTTTCGTACCCTCACCTGGACCCTAAACCGTCCCCGTCCCCTAACCCTAACCCTAGCCTGAACCCAAAGCCTAACCCTTCCCCGAAGCCTGACCGTCACCCGTCCCCTAATCCTAACCCGCACGCTAACACTATCCCGTGCCCTCACACGTACCCTCCCCCTAAAGCGTTGTCGTACCCTCACCTGGACCCTAAACCGTCCCCGTCCCCTAACCCTAACCCTAGACCGAACCCTAACCCTAACCCTTCCCCGAAGCCTGACCCTCACCCGTCCCCTAATCCTAACCTGTACGCTAACACTAACCCGCGCCCTCACACGTACGCTCCCCCTAAAGCGTTGTCGTACCCTCACCTGGACCCTAAACCGTCCCAGTCCCCTAACCCTAACCCTAGCCCAAACCCTAACCCTAACCCTTCCCCGAAGCCTGACCCTCACCCGTCCCCTAATCCTAACCCGTACGCTAACACTAACCTGCGCCCTCACACGTACGCTCCCCCTAAAGCGTTGTCGTACCCTCACCTGGTCCCTAAACCGTCCCCGTCCCCTAACCCTAACCCTAGCCCGAACCCTAACCCTAACCCTTCCCCGAAGCCTGACGCTCACCCGTCCCCTAATCCTAACCCGTACGCTAACACTAACCCTCGCCCTCACACGTACGCTCCCCCTAAAGCATTGTCGTACCCTCACCTGGACCCTAAACCGTCCCCGTCCCCTAACCCTAACCCTAGCCCGAACCCTAACCCTAACCCTTCCCCGAAGCCTGACCCTCACCCGTCCCATAATCCTAACCCGTACGCTAACACTAACCCGCGCCCTCACACGTACGCTCCCCCTAAAGTGTTGTCGTACCCTCACCTGGACCCTAAACTGTCCCCGTCCCCTAACCCTAACCCTAGCCCGAACCCTAACCCTAACCCTTCCCCGAAGCCTGACCCTCACCCGTCCCCTAATCTTAACCCGTATGCTAACACTAACCCGCGCCCTCACACATACGCTCCCCCTAAAGCGTTGTCTTACCCTCACCTGGACCCTAAACCGTCCCCGTCCCCTAACCCTAACCCTAGCCCGAACCCTAACCCTAACCCTTCCCCGAAGCCTGACCCTCACCCGTCCCTAATCCTAACCCGTACACTAACACTAACCCGCGCCCTCACACGTACGCTCCCCCTAAAGCGTTGTCGTACCCTCACCTGGACCCTAAACCGTCCCCGTCCCCTAACCCTAACCCTAGCCCGAACCCTAACCCTAACCCTTCCCCGAAGCCTGACCCTCACCCGTCCCCTAATCCTAACCCGTATGCTAACACTAACCCGCGCCCTCACACGTACGCTCCCCCTAAAGCGTTGTCGTACCCTCATCTGGACCCTAAACCGTCACCGTCCCCTAACCCTAACCCTAGCCCGAACCCTAACCCTAACCCTTCCCCGAAGCCTGACCCTCACCCGTCCCCTAATCCTAACCCGTACGCTAACACTAACCCGCGCCCTCACACGTACGCTCCCCCTAAAGCGTTGTCGTACCCTCACCTGGACCCTAAACCGTCCCCGTCCCCTAACCCTAACCCTAGCCCGAACCCTAACCCTAACCCTTCCCCGAAGCCTGACCGTCACCCGTCCCCTAATCCTAACCCGTACGCTAACACTATCCCGTGGCCTCACACGTACCCTCCCCCTAAAGCGTTGTCGTACCCTCACCTGGACCCAAAACCGTCCCCGTCCCCTAACCCTAACCCAAGCCCGAACCACAACCCTAAACCTTCCCCGAAGCCTGACCCTCACCCGTCCCCTAATCCTAACCCGTACGCTGACACTAACCCGTGCCCTCACACGTACGCTCCCCCTAAAGCGTTTTCGTACCCTCACCTGGACCCTAAACCGTCCCCGTCCCCTAACCCTAACCCTAGCCTGAACCCAAACCCTAACCCTTCCCCGAAGCCTGACCGTCACCCGTCCCCTAATCCTAACCCGTACGCTAACACTAACCCGCGCCCTCACACGTACGCTCCCCGTAAAGCGACGTCGTACCCTCACCTGGACCCTAAACGGTCCCCGTCCGCTAACCCTAACCCTAGCCCGAACCCTAACCCTAACCCTTCCCCGAAGCCTGACCCTCACCCGTCCCCTAATCCTAACCCGTACGCTAACACTAACCCGTGCCCTCACACGTACGCTCCCCCTAAAGCGTTGTCGTACCCTCACCTGGACCCTAAACCGTCCCCGTATCGTAACCCGAAACCTAGCCCGAACCCTAACCCTAACCCTTTCCCGAAGCCTGACCCTCACCCGTGCCCTAATCCTAACCCGTACGCTAACACTAACCCGCGCCCTCATACGTACGCTCCCCCTAAAGCGTTGTCGTACCCTCACCTGGACCATAAATCGTCCCCGTCCCCTAACCCTAACCCTAGCCCGAACCCTAAACCTAACCCTTCCCCGAAGCCTGACCCTCACCCGTCCCCTAATCCTAACCCGTACGCTAACACTAACCCGCGCCCTCACACGTACGCTTCCCCTAAATCGTTGTCGTACCCTCACCTGGACCCTAAACCGTCCCCGTCCCCTAACCCTAACCCTAGCCCGAACCCTAACCCTAACCCTTCCCCGAAGCCTGACCCTCACCCGTCCCCTAATCCTAACCCGTACGCTAACACTTACCCGCGCCCTCACACGTACGCTCCCCCTAAAGCGTTGTCGTACCCTCACCTGGACCCTAAACCGTCCCCGTACCCTAACCCTAACCCTAGCCCGAACCCTAACCCTAACCCTTCCCCGAAGCCTGACCCTCACCCGTCCCATAATCCTAACCCGTACGCTAACACTAACCCGCGCCCTCACACGTACGCTCCCCCTAAAGCGTTGTCGTACACTCACATGGACCCTAAACCGTCCCCGTCCCCTAACCCTAACCCTAGCCCGAACCCTAACCCTAACCCTTCCCCGAAGCCTGACCCTCACCCGTCCCCTAATCCTAACCCGTATGCTAACACTAACCCGCGCCCTCACACGTACGCTCCCCCTAAAGCGTTGTCGTACCCTCACCTGGACCCTAAACCGTCCCCGTCCCCTAACCCTAACCCTAGCCCGAACCCTAACCCTAACACTTCCCCGAAGCCTGACCCTCACCCGTCCCCTAATCCTAACCCGTACGCTAACACTTACCCGCGCCCTCACACGTACGCTCCCCCTAAAGCGTTGTCGTACCCTCACCTGGACCCTAAACCGTCCCCGTACCCTAACCCTAACCCTAGCCCGAACCCTAACCCTAACCCTTCCCCGAAGCCTGACCCTCACCCGTCCCCTAATCCTAACCCGTACGCTAACACTTACCCGCGCCCTCACACGTACGCTCCCCCTAAAGCGTTGTCGTACCCTCACCTGGACCCTAAACCGTCCCCGTACCCTAACCCTAACCCTAGCCCGAACCCTAACCCTAACCCTTCCCCGAAGCCTGACCCTCACCCGTCCCATAATCCTAACCCGTACGCTAACACTAACCCGCGCCCTCACACGTACGCTCCCCCTAAAGTGTTGTCGTACCCTCACCTGGACCCTAAACTGTCCCCGTCCCCTAACCCTAACCCTAGCCCGAACCCTAACCCTAACCCTTCCCCGAAGCCTGACCCTCACCCGTCCCCTAATCCTAACCCGTATGCTAACACTAACCCGCGCCCTCACACATACGCTCCCCCTAAAGCGTTGTCTTACCCTCACCTGGACCCTAAACCGTCCCCGTCCCCTAACCCTAACCCTAGCCCGAACCCTAACCCTAACCCTTCCCCGAAGCCTGACCCTCACCCGTCCCTAATCCTAACCCGTACACTAACACTAACCCGCGCCCTCACACGTACGCTCCCCCTAAAGCGTTGTCGTACCCTCACCTGGACCCTAAACCGTCCCCGTCCCCTAACCCTAACCCTAGCCCGAACCCTAACCCTAACCCTTCCCCGAAGCCTGACCCTCACCCGTCCCCTAATCCTAACCCGTATGCTAACACTAACCCGCGCCCTCACACGTACGCTCCCCCTAAAGCGTTGTCGTACCCTCATCTGGACCCTAAACCGTCACCGTCCCCTAACCCTAACCCTAGCCCGAACCCTAACCCTAACCCTTCCCCGAAGCCTGACCCTCACCCGTCCCCTAATCCTAACCCGTACGCTAACACTAACCCGCGCCCTCACACGTACGCTCCCCCTAAAGCGTTGTCGTACCCTCACCTGGACCCTAAACCGTCCCCGTCCCCTAACCCTAACCCTAGCCCGAACCCTAACCCTAACCCTTCCCCGAAGCCTGACCGTCACCCGTCCCCTAATCCTAACCCGTACGCTAACACTATCCCGTGGCCTCACACGTACCCTCCCCCTAAAGCGTTGTCGTACCCTCACCTGGACCCAAAACCGTCCCCGTCCCCTAACCCTAACCCAAGCCCGAACCACAACCCTAAACCTTCCCCGAAGCCTGACCCTCACCCGTCCCCTAATCCTAACCCGTACGCTAACACTAACCCGTGCCCTCACACGTACGCTCCCCCTAAAGCGTTTTCGTACCCTCACCTGGACCCTAAACCGTCCCCGTCCCCTAACCCTAACCCTAGCCTGAACCCAAACCCTAACCCTTCCCCGAAGCCTGACCGTCACCCGTCCCCTAATCCTAACCCGTACGCTAACACTAACCCGCGCCCTCACACGTACGCTCCCCGTAAAGCGACGTCGTACCCTCACCTGGACCCTAAACGGTCCCCGTCCGCTAACCCTAACCCTAGCCCGAACCCTAACCCTAACCCTTCCCCGAAGCCTGACCCTCACCCGTCCCCTAATCCTAACCCGTACGCTAACACTAACCCGTGCCCTCACACGTACGCTCCCCCTAAAGCGTTGTCGTACCCTCACCTGGACCCTAAACCGTCCCCGTATCGTAACCCGAAACCTAGCCCGAACCCTAACCCTAACCCTTTCCCGAAGCCTGACCCTCACCCGTGCCCTAATCCTAACCCGTACGCTAACACTAACCCGCGCCCTCATACGTACGCTCCCCCTAAAGCGTTGTCGTACCCTCACCTGGACCATAAATCGTCCCCGTCCCCTAACCCTAACCCTAGCCCGAACCCTAAACCTAACCCTTCCCCGAAGCCTGACCCTCACCCGTCCCCTAATCCTAACCCGTACGCTAACACTAACCCGCGCCCTCACACGTACGCTTCCCCTAAATCGTTGTCGTACCCTCACCTGGACCCTAAACCGTCCCCGTCCCCTAACCCTAACCCTAGCCCGAACCCTAACCCTAACCCTTCCCCGAAGCCTGACCCTCACCCGTCCCCTAATCCTAACCCGTACGCTAACACTTACCCGCGCCCTCACACGTACGCTCCCCCTAAAGCGTTGTCGTACCCTCACCTGGACCCTAAACCGTCCCCGTACCCTAACCCTAACCCTAGCCCGAACCCTAACCCTAACCCTTCCCCGAAGCCTGACCCTCACCCGTCCCATAATCCTAACCCGTACGCTAACACTAACCCGCGCCCTCACACGTACGCTCCCCCTAAAGCGTTGTCGTACACTCACATGGACCCTAAACCGTCCCCGTCCCCTAACCCTAACCCTAGCCCGAACCCTAACCCTAACCCTTCCCCGAAGCCTGACCCTCACCCGTCCCCTAATCCTAACCCGTATGCTAACACTAACCCGCGCCCTCACACGTACGCTCCCCCTAAAGCGTTGTCGTACCCTCACCTGGACCCTAAACCGTCCCCGTCCCCTAACCCTAACCCTAGCCCGAACCCTAACCCTAACACTTCCCCGAAGCCTGACCCTCACCCGTCACCTAATCCTAACCCGTACGCTAACACTAACCCGTGCCCTCACACGTACGCTCCCCCTAAAGCGTTGTCGTACCCTCACCTGGACCCTAAACCGTCCCCGTACCCTAACCCTAACCCTAGCCCGAACCCTAACCCTAACCCTTCCCCGAAGCCTGACCCTCACCCGTCCCCTAATCCTAACCCGTACGCTAACACTTACCCGCGCCCTCACACGTACGCTCCCCCTAAAGCGTTGTCGTACCCTCACCTGGACCCTAAACCGTCCCCGTACCCTAACCCTAACCCTAGCCCGAACCCTAACCCTAACCCTTCCCCGAAGCCTGACCCTCACCCGTCCCCTAATCCTAACCCGTACGCTAACACTTACCCGCGCCCTCACACGTACGCTCCCCCTAAAGCGTTGTCGTACCCTCACCTGGACCCTAAACCGTCCCCGTACCCTAACCCTAACCCTAGCCCGAACCCTAACCCTAACCCTTCCCCGAAGCCTGACCCTCACCCGTCCCATAATCCTAACCCGTACGCTAACACTAACCCGCGCCCTCACACGTACGCTCCCCCTAAAGCGTTGTCGTACCCTCACCTGGACCATAAATCGTCCCCGTCCCCTAACCCTAACCCTAGCCCGAACCCTAAACCTAACCCTTCCCCAAAGCCTGACCCTCACCCGTCCCCTAATCCTAACCCGTACGCTAACACTAACCCGCGCCCTCACACGTACGCTTCCCCTAAAGCGTTGTCGTACCCTCACCTGGACCCTAAACCGTCCCCGTCCCCTAACCCTAACCCTAGCCCGAACCCTAACCCTAACCCTTCCCCGAAGCCTGACCCTCACCCGTCCCCTAATCCTAACCCGTACGCTAACACTTACCCGCGCCCTCACACGTACGCTCCCCCTAAAGCGTTGTCGTACACTCACATGGACCCTAAACCGTCCCCGTCCCCTAACCCTAACCCTAGCCCGAACCCTAACCCTAACCCTTCCCCGAAGCCTGACCCTCACCCGTCCCCTAATCCTAACCCGTATGCTAACACTAACCCGCGCCCTCACACGTACGCTCCCCCTAAAGCGTTGTCGTACCCTCACCTGGACCCTAAACCGTCCCCGTCCCCTAACCCTAACCCTAGCCCGAACCCTAACCCTAACCCTTCCCCGAAGCCTGACCCTCTCCCGTCCCCTAATCCTAACCCGTACGCTAACACTAACCCGCGCCCTCACACGTACGCTCCCCCTAAAGCGTTGTCGTACCCTCACCTGGACCCTAAACCGTCCCCGTACCCTAACCCTAACCCTAGCCCGAACCCTAACCCTAACCCTTCCCCGAAGCCTGACCCTCACCCGTCCCCTAATCCTAACCCGTACGCTAACACTAACCCGCGCCCTCACACGTACGCTCCCCCTAAAGCGTTGTCGTACCCTCACCTGGACCCTAAACCGTCACCGTCCCCTAACCCTAACACTAGCCCGAACCCTAACCCTAACCCTTCCCCGAAGCCTGACCCTCACCCGTCCCCTAATCCTAACCCGTACGCTAACACTAACCCGCGCCCTCACACGTACGCTCCCCCTAAAGCGTTGTCGTACCCTCACCTGGACCCTAAACCGTCCCCGTCCCCTAACCCTAACCCTAGCCCGAACCCTAACCCTAACCCTTCCCCGAAGCCTGACCGTCACCCGTCCCCTACTCCTAACCCGTACGCTAACACTAACCCGTGGCCTCACACGTACCCTCCCCCTAAAGCGTTGTCGTACCCTCACCTGGACCCAAAACCGTCCCCGTCCCCTAACCCTAACCCTAGCCCGAACCCCAACCCTAAACCTTCCCCGAAGCCTGACCCTCACCCGTCCCCTAATCCTAACCCGTACGCTAACACTAACCCGTGCCCTCACACGTACGCTCCCCGTAAAGCGTTTTCGTACCCTCACCTGGACCCTAAACCGTCCCCGTCCCCTAACCCTAACCCTAGCCTGAACCCAAAGCCTAACCCTTCCCCGAAGCCTGACCGTCACCCGTCCCCTAATCCTAACCCGCACGCTAACACTATCCCGTGCCCTCACACGTACCCTCCCCCTAAAGCGTTGTCGTACCCTCACCTGGACCCTAAACCGTCCCCGTCCCCTAACCCTAACCCTAGACCGAACCCTAACCCTAACCCTTCCCCGAAGCCTGACCCTCACCCGTCCCCTAATCCTAACCTGTACGCTAACACTAACCCGCGCCCTCACACGTACGCTCCCCCTAAAGCGTTGTCGTACCCTCACCTGGACCCTAAACCGTCCCAGTCCCCTAACCCTAACCCTAGCCCAAACCCTAACCCTAACCCTTCCCCGAAGCCTGACCCTCACCCGTCCCCTAATCCTAACCCGTACGCTAACACTAACCTGCGCCCTCACACGTACGCTCCCCCTAAAGCGTTGTCGTACCCTCACCTGGTCCCTAAACCGTCCCCGTCCCCTAACCCTAACCCTAGCCCGAACCCTAACCCTAACCCTTCCCCGAAGCCTGACGCTCACCCGTCCCCTAATCCTAACCCGTACGCTAACACTAACCCTCGCCCTCACACGTACGCTCCCCCTAAAGCATTGTCGTACCCTCACCTGGACCCTAAACCGTCCCCGTCCCCTAACCCTAACCCTAGCCCGAACCCTAACCCTAACCCTTCCCCGAAGCCTGACCCTCACCCGTCCCATAATCCTAACCCGTACGCTAACACTAACCCGCGCCCTCACACGTACGCTCCCCCTAAAGTGTTGTCGTACCCTCACCTGGACCCTAAACTGTCCCCGTCCCCTAACCCTAACCCTAGCCCGAACCCTAACCCTAACCCTTCCCCGAAGCCTGACCCTCACCCGTCCCCTAATCTTAACCCGTATGCTAACACTAACCCGCGCCCTCACACATACGCTCCCCCTAAAGCGTTGTCTTACCCTCACCTGGACCCTAAACCGTCCCCGTCCCCTAACCCTAACCCTAGCCCGAACCCTAACCCTAACCCTTCCCCGAAGCCTGACCCTCACCCGTCCCTAATCCTAACCCGTACACTAACACTAACCCGCGCCCTCACACGTACGCTCCCCCTAAAGCGTTGTCGTACCCTCACCTGGACCCTAAACCGTCCCCGTCCCCTAACCCTAACCCTAGCCCGAACCCTAACCCTAACCCTTCCCCGAAGCCTGACCCTCACCCGTCCCCTAATCCTAACCCGTATGCTAACACTAACCCGCGCCCTCACACGTACGCTCCCCCTAAAGCGTTGTCGTACCCTCATCTGGACCCTAAACCGTCACCGTCCCCTAACCCTAACCCTAGCCCGAACCCTAACCCTAACCCTTCCCCGAAGCCTGACCCTCACCCGTCCCCTAATCCTAACCCGTACGCTAACACTAACCCGCGCCCTCACACGTACGCTCCCCCTAAAGCGTTGTCGTACCCTCACCTGGACCCTAAACCGTCCCCGTCCCCTAACCCTAACCCTAGCCCGAACCCTAACCCTAACCCTTCCCCGAAGCCTGACCGTCACCCGTCCCCTAATCCTAACCCGTACGCTAACACTATCCCGTGGCCTCACACGTACCCTCCCCCTAAAGCGTTGTCGTACCCTCACCTGGACCCAAAACCGTCCCCGTCCCCTAACCCTAACCCAAGCCCGAACCACAACCCTAAACCTTCCCCGAAGCCTGACCCTCACCCGTCCCCTAATCCTAACCCGTACGCTAACACTAACCCGTGCCCTCACACGTACGCTCCCCCTAAAGCGTTTTCGTACCCTCACCTGGACCCTAAACCGTCCCCGTCCCCTAACCCTAACCCTAGCCTGAACCCAAACCCTAACCCTTCCCCGAAGCCTGACCGTCACCCGTCCCCTAATCCTAACCCGTACGCTAACACTAACCCGCGCCCTCACACGTACGCTCCCCGTAAAGCGACGTCGTACCCTCACCTGGACCCTAAACGGTCCCCGTCCGCTAACCCTAACCCTAGCCCGAACCCTAACCCTAACCCTTCCCCGAAGCCTGACCCTCACCCGTCCCCTAATCCTAACCCGTACGCTAACACTAACCCGTGCCCTCACACGTACGCTCCCCCTAAAGCGTTGTCGTACCCTCACCTGGACCCTAAACCGTCCCCGTATCGTAACCCGAAACCTAGCCCGAACCCTAACCCTAACCCTTTCCCGAAGCCTGACCCTCACCCGTGCCCTAATCCTAACCCGTACGCTAACACTAACCCGCGCCCTCATACGTACGCTCCCCCTAAAGCGTTGTCGTACCCTCACCTGGACCATAAATCGTCCCCGTCCCCTAACCCTAACCCTAGCCCGAACCCTAAACCTAACCCTTCCCCGAAGCCTGACCCTCACCCGTCCCCTAATCCTAACCCGTACGCTAACACTAACCCGCGCCCTCACACGTACGCTTCCCCTAAATCGTTGTCGTACCCTCACCTGGACCCTAAACCGTCCCCGTCCCCTAACCCTAACCCTAGCCCGAACCCTAACCCTAACCCTTCCCCGAAGCCTGACCCTCACCCGTCCCCTAATCCTAACCCGTACGCTAACACTAACCCGCGCCCTCACACGTACGCTCCCCCTAAAGCGTTGTCGTACCCTCACCTGGACCCTAAACCGTCCCCGTCCCCTAACCCTAACCCTAGCCCAAACCCTAACCCTAACCCTTCCCCGAAGCCTGACCGTCACCCGTCCCCTAATCCTAACCCGTACGCTAACACTATCCCATGGCCTCACACGCACCCTCCCCCTAAAGCGTTGTCGTACCCTCACCTGGACCCAAAACCGTCCCCGTCCCCTAACCCTAACCCAAGCCCGAACCCCAACCCTAAACCTTCCCCGAAGCCTGACCCTCACCCGTCCCCTAATCCTAACCCGTACGCTAACACTAACCCGTGCCCTCACACGTACGCTCCCCCTAAAGCGTTGTCGTACCCTCACCTGGACCCTAAACCATCCCCATATCGTAACCCGAAACCTAGCCCGAACCCTATCCCTAACCCTTCCCTGAAGCCTGACCCTCACCCGTCCCCTAATCCTAACCCGTACGCTAACACTAACCCGCGCCTTCACACGTACGCTCCCCCTAAAGTGTTGTCGTCCCCTCACCTGGACCATAAATCGTCCCCGTCCCCTAACCCTAACCCTAGCCCGAACCCTAACCCTAACCCTTCCCCGAAGCCTGACCCTCACCCGTCCCCTAATCCTAACCCATACGCTAACACTAACCCGCGCCCTCACACGTACGCTCCCCCTAAAGCGTTGTCGTACCCTCACCTGGACCCTAAACCGTCCCCGTCCCCTAACCCTAACCCTAGCCCGAACCCTAACCCTAACCCTTCCCCGAAGCCTGACCCTCACCCGTCCCCTAATCCTAACCCGTACGCTAACACTTACCCGCGCCCTCACACGTACGCTCCCCCTAAAGCGTTGTCGTACACTCACATGGACCCTAAACCGTCCCCGTCCCCTAACCCTAACCCTAGCCCGAACCCTAACCCTAACCCTTCCCCGAAGCCTGACCCTCACCCGTCCCCTAATCCTAACCCGTATGCTAACACTAACCTGCGCCCTCACACGTACGCTTCCCCTAAAGCGTTGTCGTACCCTCACCTGGACCCTAAACCGTCCCCGTCCCCTAACCCTAACCCTAGCCCGAACCCTAACCCTAACCCTTCCCCGAAGCCTGACCCTCACCCGTCCCCTAATCCTAACCCGTACGCTAACACTTACCCGCGCCCTCACACGTACGCTCCCCCTAAAGCGTTGTCGTACCCTCACCTGGACCCTAAACCGTCCCCGTCCCCTAACCCTAACCCTAGCCCGAACCCTAACCCTAACCCTTCCCCGAAGCCTGACCCTCACCCGTCCCATAATCCTAACCCGTACGCTAACACTAACCCGCGCCCTCACACGTACGCTCCCCCTAAAGCGTTGTCGTACACTCACATGGACCCTAAACCATCCCCGTCCCCTAACCCTAACCCTAGCCCGAACCCTAACCCTAACCCTTCCCCGAAGCCTGACCCTCACCCGTCCCCTAATCCTAACCCGTATGCTAACACTAACCCGCGCCCTCACACGTACGCTCCCCCTAAAGCGTTGTCATACCCTCACCTGGACCCTAAACCGTCCCCGTCCCCTAACCCTAACCCTAGCCCGAACCCTAACCCTAACACTTCCCCGAAGCCTGACCCTCACCCGTCACCTAATCCTAACCCGTACGCTAACACTAACCCGTGCCCTCACACGTACGCTCCCCCTAAAGCGTTGTCGTACCCTCACCTGGACCCTAAACAGTCCCTGTATCGTAACCCGAAACCTAGCCCGAACCCTAACCCTAACCGTTCCCCGAAGCCTGACCCTCACCCGTCCCCTAATCCTAACCCGTACGCTAACACTAACCCGCGCCCTCACACGTACGCTCCCCCTAAAGCGTTGTCGTACCCTCACCTGGACTCTAAACCGTCCCCGTCCCCTAACCCTAACCCTAGCCCGAACCCTAACCCCAACCCTTCCCCGAAACCTGCCCCTAACCCGTCCCCTAATCCAAACCCGTACGCTAACACTAACCCGCACCCTCACACGTACGCTCCCCCTAAAGCGTTGTCGTACCCTCACCTGGACCCTAAACCGTCCCCGTCCCCTAACACTAACCCTAGCCCGAACCCTAACCCTAACACTTCCCCGAAGCCTGACCCTCTCCCGTCCCCTAATCCTAACCCGTACGCTAACACTAACCCGCGCCCTCACACGTACGCTCCCCCTAAAGCGTTGTCGTACCCTCACCTGGACCCTAAACCGTCCCCGTACCCTAACCCTAACCCTAGCCCGAACCCTAACCCTAACCCTTCCCCGAAGCCTGACCCTCACCCGTCCCCTAATCCTAACCCGTACGCTAACACTAACCCGTGCCCTCACACGTACGCTCCCCCTAAAGCGTTGTCGTACCCTCACCTGGACCCTAAACCATCCCCGTATCGTAACCCGAAACCTAGCCCGAACCCTAACCCTAACCCTTCCCTGAAGCCTGACCCTCACCCGTCCCCTAATCCTAACCCGTACGCTAACACTAACCCGCGCCTTCACACGTACGCTCCCCCTAAAGTGTTGTCGTCCCCTCACCTGGACCATAAATCGTCCCCGTCCCCTAACCCTAACCCTAGCCCGAACCCTAACCCTAACCCTTCCCCGAAGCCTGACCCTCACCCGTCCCCTAATCCTAACCCATACGCTAACACTAACCCGCGCCCTCACACGTACGCTCCCCCTAAAGCGTTGTCGTACCCTCACCTGGACCCTAAACCGTCCCCGTCCCCTAACCCTAACCCTAGCCCGAACCCTAACCCTAACCCTTCCCCGAAGCCTGACCCTCACCCGTCCCCTAATCCTAACCCGTACGCTAACACTTACCCGCGCCCTCACACGTACGCTCCCCCTAAAGCGTTGTCGTACCCTCACCTGGACCCTAAACCGTCCCCGTCCCCTAACCCTAACCCTAGCCCGAACCCTAACCCTAACCCTTCCCCGAAGCCTGACCCTCACCCGTCCCCTAATCCTAACCCGTACGCTAACACTTACCCGCGCCCTCACACGTACGCTCCCCCTAAAGCGTTGTCGTACACTCACATGGACCCTAAACCGTCCCCGTCCCCTAACCCTAACCCTAGCCCGAACCCTAACCCTAACCCTTCCCCGAAGCCTGACCCTCACCCGTCCCCTAATCCTAACCCGTATGCTAACACTTACCCGCGCCCTCACACGTACGCTCCCCCTAAAGCGTTGTCGTACCCTCACCTGGACCCTAAACCGTCCCCGTACCCTAACCCTAACCCTAGCCCGAACCCTAACCCTAACCCTTCCCCGAAGCCTGACCCTCACCCGTCCCATAATCCTAACCCGTACGCTAACACTAACCCGCGCCCTCACACGTACGCTCCCCCTAAAGCGTTGTCGTACCCTCACCTGGACCATAAATCGTCCCCGTCCCCTAACCCTAACCCTAGCCCGAACCCTAAACCTAACCCTTCCCCAAAGCCTGACCCTCACCCGTCCCCTAATCCTAACCCGTACGCTAACACTAACCCGCGCCCTCACACGTACGCTTCCCCTAAAGCGTTGTCGTACCCTCACCTGGACCCTAAACCGTCCCCGTCCCCTAACCCTAACCCTAGCCCGAACCCTAACCCTAACCCTTCCCCGAAGCCTGACCCTCACCCGTCCCATAATCCTAACCCGTATGCTAACACTAACCCGCGCCCTCACACGTACGCTCCCCCTAAAGTGTTGTCGTACCCTCACCTGGACCCTAAACTGTCCCCGTCCCCTAACCCTAACCCTAGCCCGAACCCTAACCCTAACCCTTCCCCGAAGCCTGACCCTCACCCGTCCCCTAATCCTAACCCGTATGCTAACACTAACCCGCGCCCTCACACATACGCTCCCCCTAAAGCGTTGTCTTACCCTCACCTGGACCCTAAACCGTCCCCGTCCCCTAACCCTAACCCTAGCCCGAACCCTAACCCTAACCCTTCCCCGAAGCCTGACCCTCACCCGTCCCTAATCCTAACCCGTACACTAACACTAACCCGCGCCCTCACACGTACGCTCCCCCTAAAGCGTTGTCGTACCCTCACCTGGACCCTAAACCGTCCCCGTCCCCTAACCCTAACCCTAGCCCGAACCCTAACCCTAACCCTTCCCCGAAGCCTGACCCTCACCCGTCCCCTAATCCTAACCCGTATGCTAACACTAACCCGCGCCCTCACACGTACGCTCCCCCTAAAGCGTTGTCGTACCCTCATCTGGACCCTAAACCGTCACCGTCCCCTAACCCTAACCCTAGCCCGAACCCTAACCCTAACCCTTCCCCGAAGCCTGACCCTCACCCGTCCCCTAATCCTAACCCGTACGCTAACACTAACCCGCGCCCTCACACGTACGCTCCCCCTAAAGCGTTGTCGTACCCTCACCTGGACCCTAAACCGTCCCCGTCCCCTAACCCTAACCCTAGCCCGAACCCTAACCCTAACCCTTCCCCGAAGCCTGACCGTCACCCGTCCCCTAATCCTAACCCGTACGCTAACACTATCCCGTGGCCTCACACGTACCCTCCCCCTAAAGCGTTGTCGTACCCTCACCTGGACCCAAAACCGTCCCCGTCCCCTAACCCTAACCCAAGCCCGAACCACAACCCTAAACCTTCCCCGAAGCCTGACCCTCACCCGTCCCCTAATCCTAACCCGTACGCTAACACTAACCCGTGCCCTCACACGTACGCTCCCCCTAAAGCGTTTTCGTACCCTCACCTGGACCCTAAACCGTCCCCGTCCCCTAACCCTAACCCTAGCCTGAACCCAAACCCTAACCCTTCCCCGAAGCCTGACCGTCACCCGTCCCCTAATCCTAACCCGTACGCTAACACTAACCCGCGCCCTCACACGTACGCTCCCCGTAAAGCGACGTCGTACCCTCACCTGGACCCTAAACGGTCCCCGTCCGCTAACCCTAACCCTAGCCCGAACCCTAACCCTAACCCTTCCCCGAAGCCTGACCCTCACCCGTCCCCTAATCCTAACCCGTACGCTAACACTAACCCGTGCCCTCACACGTACGCTCCCCCTAAAGCGTTGTCGTACCCTCACCTGGACCCTAAACCGTCCCCGTATCGTAACCCGAAACCTAGCCCGAACCCTAACCCTAACCCTTTCCCGAAGCCTGACCCTCACCCGTGCCCTAATCCTAACCCGTACGCTAACACTAACCCGCGCCCTCATACGTACGCTCCCCCTAAAGCGTTGTCGTACCCTCACCTGGACCATAAATCGTCCCCGTCCCCTAACCCTAACCCTAGCCCGAACCCTAAACCTAACCCTTCCCCGAAGCCTGACCCTCACCCGTCCCCTAATCCTAACCCGTACGCTAACACTAACCCGCGCCCTCACACGTACGCTTCCCCTAAATCGTTGTCGTACACTCACCTGGACCCTAAACCGTCCCCGTCCCCTAACCCTAACCCTAGCCCGAACCCTAACCCTAACCCTTCCCCGAAGCCTGACCCTCACCCGTCCCCTAATCCTAACCCGTACGCTAACACTTACCCGCGCCCTCACACGTACGCTCCCCCTAAAGCGTTGTCGTACCCTCACCTGGACCCTAAACCGTCCCCGTACCCTAACCCTAACCCTAGCCCGAACCCTAACCCTAACCCTTCCCCGAAGCCTGACCCTCACCCGTCCCATAATCCTAACCCGTACGCTAACACTAACCCGCGCCCTCACACGTACGCTCCCCCTAAAGCGTTGTCGTACACTCACATGGACCCTAAACCGTCCCCGTCCCCTAACCCTAACCCTAGCCCGAACCCTAACCCTAACCCTTCCCCGAAGCCTGACCCTCACCCGTCCCCTAATCCTAACCCGTATGCTAACACTAACCCGCGCCCTCACACGTACGCTCCCCCTAAAGCGTTGTCGTACCCTCACCTGGACCCTAAACCGTCCCCGTCCCCTAACCCTAACCCTAGCCCGAACCCTAACCCTAACACTTCCCCGAAGCCTGACCCTCACCCGTCACCTAATCCTAACCCGTACGCTAACACTAACCCGTGCCCTCACACGTACGCTCCCCCTAAAGCGTTGTCGTACCCTCACCTGGACCCTAAACCGTCCCCGTACCCTAACCCTAACCCTAGCCCGAACCCTAACCCTAACCCTTCCCCGAAGCCTGACCCTCACCCGTCCCCTAATCCTAACCCGTACGCTAACACTAACCCGCGCCCTCACACGTACGCTCCCCCTAAAGCGTTGTCGTACCCTCATCTGGACCCTAAACCGTCACCGTCCCCTAACCCTAACACTAGCCCGAACCCTAACCCTAACCCTTCCCCGAAGCCTGACCCTCACCCGTCCCCTAATCCTAACCCGTACGCTAACACTAACCCGCGCCCTCACACGTACGCTCCCCCTAAAGCGTTGTCGTACCCTCACCTGGACCCTAAACCGTCCCCGTCCCCTAACCCTAACCCTAGCCCAAACCCTAACCCTAACCCTTCCCCGAAGCCTGACCGTCACCCGTCCCCTAATCCTAACCCGTACGCTAACACTATCCCATGGCCTCACACGCACCCTCCCCCTAAAGCGTTGTCGTACCCTCACCTGGACCCAAAACCGTCCCCGTCCCCTAACCCTAACCCAAGCCCGAACCCCAACCCTAAACCTTCCCCGAAGCCTGACCCTCACCCGTCCCCTAATCCTAACCCGTACGCTAACACTAACCCGTGCCCTCACACGTACGCTCCCCCTAAAGCGTTGTCGTACCCTCACCTGGACCCTAAACCATCCCCATATCGTAACCCGAAACCTAGCCCGAACCCTATCCCTAACCCTTCCCTGAAGCCTGACCCTCACCCGTCCCCTAATCCTAACCCGTACGCTAACACTAACCCGCGCCTTCACACGTACGCTCCCCCTAAAGTGTTGTCGTCCCCTCACCTGGACCATAAATCGTCCCCGTCCCCTAACCCTAACCCTAGCCCGAACCCTAACCCTAACCCTTCCCCGAAGCCTGACCCTCACCCGTCCCCTAATCCTAACCCATACGCTAACACTAACCCGCGCCCTCACACGTACGCTCCCCCTAAAGCGTTGTCGTACCCTCACCTGGACCCTAAACCGTCCCCGTCCCCTAACCCTAACCCTAGCCCGAACCCTAACCCTAACCCTTCCCCGAAGCCTGACCCTCACCCGTCCCCTAATCCTAACCCGTACGCTAACACTTACCCGCGCCCTCACACGTACGCTCCCCCTAAAGCGTTGTCGTACACTCACATGGACCCTAAACCGTCCCCGTCCCCTAACCCTAACCCTAGCCCGAACCCTAACCCTAACCCTTCCCCGAAGCCTGACCCTCACCCGTCCCCTAATCCTAACCCGTATGCTAACACTAACCTGCGCCCTCACACGTACGCTTCCCCTAAAGCGTTGTCGTACCCTCACCTGGACCCTAAACCGTCCCCGTCCCCTAACCCTAACCCTAGCCCGAACCCTAACCCTAACCCTTCCCCGAAGCCTGACCCTCACCCGTCCCCTAATCCTAACCCGTACGCTAACACTTACCCGCGCCCTCACACGTACGCTCCCCCTAAAGCGTTGTCGTACCCTCACCTGGACCCTAAACCGTCCCCGTCCCCTAACCCTAACCCTAGCCCGAACCCTAACCCTAACCCTTCCCCGAAGCCTGACCCTCACCCGTCCCATAATCCTAACCCGTACGCTAACACTAACCCGCGCCCTCACACGTACGCTCCCCCTAAAGCGTTGTCGTACACTCACATGGACCCTAAACCGTCCCCGTCCCCTAACCCTAACCCTAGCCCGAACCCTAACCCTAACCCTTCCCCGAAGCCTGACCCTCACCCGTCCCCTAATCCTAACCCGTATGCTAACACTAACCCGCGCCCTCACACGTACGCTCCCCCTAAAGCGTTGTCATACCCTCACCTGGACCCTAAACCGTCCCCGTCCCCTAACCCTAACCCTAGCCCGAACCCTAACCCTAACACTTCCCCGAAGCCTGACCCTCACCCGTCACCTAATCCTAACCCGTACGCTAACACTAACCCGTGCCCTCACACGTACGCTCCCCCTAAAGCGTTGTCGTACCCTCACCTGGACCCTAAACAGTCCCTGTATCGTAACCCGAAACCTAGCCCGAACCCTAACCCTAACCCTTCCCCGAAGCCTGACCCTCACCCGTCCCCTAATCCTAACCCGTACGCTAACACTAACCCGCGCCCTCACACGTACGCTCCCCCTAAAGCGTTGTCGTACCCTCACCTGGACTCTAAACCGTCCCCGTCCCCTAACCCTAACCCTAGCCCGAACCCTAACCCCAACCCTTCCCCGAAACCTGCCCCTAACCCGTCCCCTAATCCAAACCCGTACGCTAACACTAACCCGCGCCCTCACACGTACGCTCCCCCTAAAGCGTTGTCGTACCCTCACCTGGACCCTAAACCGTCCCCGTCCCCTAACACTAACCCTAGCCCGAACCCTAACCCTAACACTTCCCCGAAGCCTGACCCTCTCCCGTCCCCTAATCCTAACCCGTACGCTAACACTAACCCGCGCCCTCACACGTACGCTCCCCCTAAAGCGTTGTCGTACCCTCACCTGGACCCTAAACCGTCCCCGTACCCTAACCCTAACCCTAGCCCGAACCCTAACCCTAACCCTTCCCCGAAGCCTGACCCTCACCCGTCCCCTAATCCTAACCCGTACGCTAACACTAACCCGTGCCCTCACACGTACGCTCCCCCTAAAGCGTTGTCGTACCCTCACCTGGACCCTAAACCATCCCCGTATCGTAACCCGAAACCTAGCCCGAACCCTAACCCTAACCCTTCCCTGAAGCCTGACCCTCACCCGTCCCCTAATCCTAACCCGTACGCTAACACTAACCCGCGCCTTCACACGTACGCTCCCCCTAAAGTGTTGTCGTCCCCTCACCTGGACCATAAATCGTCCCCGTCCCCTAACCCTAACCCTAGCCCGAACCCTAACCCTAACCCTTCCCCGAAGCCTGACCCTCACCCGTCCCCTAATCCTAACCCATACGCTAACACTAACCCGCGCCCTCACACGTACGCTCCCCCTAAAGCGTTGTCGTACCCTCACCTGGACCCTAAACCGTCCCCGTCCCCTAACCCTAACCCTAGCCCGAACCCTAACCCTAACCCTTCCCCGAAGCCTGACCCTCACCCGTCCCCTAATCCTAACCCGTACGCTAACACTTACCCGCGCCCTCACACGTACGCTCCCCCTAAAGCGTTGTCGTACACTCACATGGACCCTAAACCGTCCCCGTCCCCTAACCCTAACCCTAGCCCGAACCCTAACCCTAACCCTTCCCCGAAGCCTGACCCTCACCCGTCCCCTAATCCTAACCCGTATGCTAACACTAACCCGCGCCCTCACACGTACGCTCCCCCTAAAGCGTTGTCGTACCCTCACCTGGACCCTAAACCGTCCCCGTCCCCTAACCCTAACCCTAGCCCGAACCCTAACCCTAACCCTTCCCCGAAGCCTGACCCTCTCCCGTCCCCTAATCCTAACCCGTACGCTAACACTAACCCGCGCCCTCACACGTACGCTCCCCCTAAAGCGTTGTCGTACCCTCACCTGGACCCTAAACCGTCCCCGTACCCTAACCCTAACCCTAGCCCGAACCCTAACCCTAACCCTTCCCCGAAGCCTGACCCTCACCCGTCCCCTAATCCTAACCCGTACGCTAACACTAACCCGCGCCCTCACACGTACGCTCCCCCTAAAGCGTTGTCGTACCCTCACCTGGACCCTAAACCGTCACCGTCCCCTAACCCTAACACTAGCCCGAACCCTAACCCTAACCCTTCCCCGAAGCCTGACCCTCACCCGTCCCCTAATCCTAACCCGTACGCTAACACTAACCCGCGCCCTCACACGTACGCTCCCCCTAAAGCGTTGTCGTACCCTCACCTGGACCCTAAACCGTCCCCGTCCCCTAACCCTAACCCTAGCCCGAACCCTAACCCTAACCCTTCCCCGAAGCCTGACCGTCACCCGTCCCCTACTCCTAACCCGTACGCTAACACTAACCCGTGGCCTCACACGTACCCTCCCCCTAAAGCGTTGTCGTACCCTCACCTGGACCTAAAACCGTCCCCGTCCCCTAACCCTAACCCTAGCCCGAACCCCAACCCTAAACCTTCCCCGAAGCCTGACCCTCACCCGTCCCCTAATCCTAACCCGTACGCTAATACTAACCCGTGCCCTCACACGTACGCTCCCCCTAAAGCGTTTTCGTACCCTCACCTGGACCCTAAACCGTCCCCGTCCCCTAACCCTAACCCTAGCCTGAACCCAAACCCTAACCCTTCCCCGAAGCCTGACCGTCACCCGTCCCCTAATCCTAACCCGCACGCTAACACTATCCCGTGCCCTCACACGTACCCTCCCCCTAAAGCGTTGTCGTACCCTCACCTGTACCCTAAACCGTCCCCGTCCCCTAACCCTAACCCTAGCCCGAACCCTAACCCTAACCCTTCCCCGAAGCCTGACCCTCACCCATCCCCTAATCCTAACCCGTACGCTAACACTAACCCGCGCCCTCACACGTACGCTCCCCGTAAAGCGATGTCGTACCCTCAACTGGACCCTAAACCGTCCACGTCCCCTAACCCTAAACCTAGCCCGAACCCTAACCCTAACCCTTCCCCGAAGCCTGACCCTCACCCGTCCCCTAATCCTAACCCGTACGCTAACACTAACCCGTGCCCTCACACGTACGCTCCCCCTAAAGCGTTGTCGTACCCTCACCTGGACCCTAAACCGTCCCCGTATCGTAACCCGAAACCTAGCCCGAACCCTAACCCTAACCCTTTCCCGAAGCCTGACCCTCACCCGTGCCCTAATCCTAACCCGTACGCTAACACTAACCCGCGCCCTCATACGTACGCTCCCCCTAAAGCGTTGTCGTACCCTCACCTGGACCATAAATCGTCCCCGTCCCCTAACCCTAACCCTAGCCCGAACCCTAAACCTAACCCTTCCCCGAAGCCTGACCCTCACCCGTCCCCTAATCCTAACCCGTACGCTAACACTAACCCGCGCCCTCACACGTACGCTTCCCCTAAATCGTTGTCGTACCCTCACCTGGACCCTAAACCGTCCCCGTCCCCTAACCCTAACCCTAGCCCGAACCCTAACCCTAACCCTTCCCCGAAGCCTGACCCTCACCCGTCCCCTAATCCTAACCCGTACGCTAACACTTACCCGCGCCCTCACACGTACGCTCCCCCTAAAGCGTTGTCGTACCCTCACCTGGACCCTAAACCGTCCCCGTACCCTAACCCTAACCCTAGCCCGAACCCTAACCCTAACCCTTCCCCGAAGCCTGACCCTCACCCGTCCCATAATCCTAACCCGTACGCTAACACTAACCCGCGCCCTCACACGTACGCTCCCCCTAAAGCGTTGTCGTACACTCACATGGACCCTAAACCGTCCCCGTCCCCTAACCCTAACCCTAGCCCGAACCCTAACCCTAACCCTTCCCCGAAGCCTGACCCTCACCCGTCCCCTAATCCTAACCCGTATGCTAACACTAACCCGCGCCCTCACACGTACGCTCCCCCTAAAGCGTTGTCGTACCCTCACCTGGACCCTAAACCGTCCCCGTCCCCTAACCCTAACCCTAGCCCGAACCCTAACCCTAACACTTCCCCGAAGCCTGACCCTCACCCGTCACCTAATCCTAACCCGTACGCTAACACTAACCCGTGCCCTCACACGTACGCTCCCCCTAAAGCGTTGTCGTACCCTCACCTGGACCCTAAACCGTCCCCGTACCCTAACCCTAACCCTAGCCCGAACCCTAACCCTAACCCTTCCCCGAAGCCTGACCCTCACCCGTCCCCTAATCCTAACCCGTACGCTAACACTAACCCGCGCCCTCACACGTACGCTCCCCCTAAAGCGTTGTCGTACCCTCATCTGGACCCTAAACCGTCACCGTCCCCTAACCCTAACACTAGCCCGAACCCTAACCCTAACCCTTCCCCGAAGCCTGACCCTCACCCGTCCCCTAATCCTAACCCGTACGCTAACACTAACCCGCGCCCTCACACGTACGCTCCCCCTAAAGCGTTGTCGTACCCTCACCTGGACCCTAAACCGTCCCCGTCCCCTAACCCTAACCCTAGCCCAAACCCTAACCCTAACCCTTCCCCGAAGCCTGACCGTCACCCGTCCCCTAATCCTAACCCGTACGCTAACACTATCCCATGGCCTCACACGCACCCTCCCCCTAAAGCGTTGTCGTACCCTCACCTGGACCCAAAACCGTCCCCGTCCCCTAACCCTAACCCAAGCCCGAACCCCAACCCTAAACCTTCCCCGAAGCCTGACCCTCACCCGTCCCCTAATCCTAACCCGTACGCTAACACTAACCCGTGCCCTCACACGTACGCTCCCCCTAAAGCGTTGTCGTACCCTCACCTGGACCCTAAACCATCCCCATATCGTAACCCGAAACCTAGCCCGAACCCTATCCCTAACCCTTCCCTGAAGCCTGACCCTCACCCGTCCCCTAATCCTAACCCGTACGCTAACACTAACCCGCGCCTTCACACGTACGCTCCCCCTAAAGTGTTGTCGTCCCCTCACCTGGACCATAAATCGTCCCCGTCCCCTAACCCTAACCCTAGCCCGAACCCTAACCCTAACCCTTCCCCGAAGCCTGACCCTCACCCGTCCCCTAATCCTAACCCATACGCTAACACTAACCCGCGCCCTCACACGTACGCTCCCCCTAAAGCGTTGTCGTACCCTCACCTGGACCCTAAACCGTCCCCGTCCCCTAACCCTAACCCTAGCCCGAACCCTAACCCTAACCCTTCCCCGAAGCCTGACCCTCACCCGTCCCCTAATCCTAACCCGTACGCTAACACTTACCCGCGCCCTCACACGTACGCTCCCCCTAAAGCGTTGTCGTACACTCACATGGACCCTAAACCGTCCCCGTCCCCTAACCCTAACCCTAGCCCGAACCCTAACCCTAACCCTTCCCCGAAGCCTGACCCTCACCCGTCCCCTAATCCTAACCCGTATGCTAACACTAACCTGCGCCCTCACACGTACGCTTCCCCTAAAGCGTTGTCGTACCCTCACCTGGACCCTAAACCGTCCCCGTCCCCTAACCCTAACCCTAGCCCGAACCCTAACCCTAACCCTTCCCCGAAGCCTGACCCTCACCCGTCCCCTAATCCTAACCCGTACGCTAACACTTACCCGCGCCCTCACACGTACGCTCCCCCTAAAGCGTTGTCGTACCCTCACCTGGACCCTAAACCGTCCCCGTCCCCTAACCCTAACCCTAGCCCGAACCCTAACCCTAACCCTTCCCCGAAGCCTGACCCTCACCCGTCCCATAATCCTAACCCGTACGCTAACACTAACCCGCGCCCTCACACGTACGCTCCCCCTAAAGCGTTGTCGTACACTCACATGGACCCTAAACCGTCCCCGTCCCCTAACCCTAACCCTAGCCCGAACCCTAACCCTAACCCTTCCCCGAAGCCTGACCCTCACCCGTCCCCTAATCCTAACCCGTATGCTAACACTAACCCGCGCCCTCACACGTACGCTCCCCCTAAAGCGTTGTCATACCCTCACCTGGACCCTAAACCGTCCCCGTCCCCTAACCCTAACCCTAGCCCGAACCCTAACCCTAACACTTCCCCGAAGCCTGACCCTCACCCGTCACCTAATCCTAACCCGTACGCTAACACTAACCCGTGCCCTCACACGTACGCTCCCCCTAAAGCGTTGTCGTACCCTCACCTGGACCCTAAACAGTCCCTGTATCGTAACCCGAAACCTAGCCCGAACCCTAACCCTAACCCTTCCCCGAAGCCTGACCCTCACCCGTCCCCTAATCCTAACCCGTACGCTAACACTAACCCGCGCCCTCACACGTACGCTCCCCCTAAAGCGTTGTCGTACCCTCACCTGGACTCTAAACCGTCCCCGTCCCCTAACCCTAACCCTAGCCCGAACCCTAACCCCAACCCTTCCCCGAAACCTGCCCCTAACCCGTCCCCTAATCCAAACCCGTACGCTAACACTAACCCGCGCCCTCACACGTACGCTCCCCCTAAAGCGTTGTCGTACCCTCACCTGGACCCTAAACCGTCCCCGTCCCCTAACACTAACCCTAGCCCGAACCCTAACCCTAACACTTCCCCGAAGCCTGACCCTCTCCCGTCCCCTAATCCTAACCCGTACGCTAACACTAACCCGCGCCCTCACACGTACGCTCCCCCTAAAGCGTTGTCGTACCCTCACCTGGACCCTAAACCGTCCCCGTACCCTAACCCTAACCCTAGCCCGAACCCTAACCCTAACCCTTCCCCGAAGCCTGACCCTCACCCGTCCCCTAATCCTAACCCGTACGCTAACACTAACCCGTGCCCTCACACGTACGCTCCCCCTAAAGCGTTGTCGTACCCTCACCTGGACCCTAAACCATCCCCGTATCGTAACCCGAAACCTAGCCCGAACCCTAACCCTAACCCTTCCCTGAAGCCTGACCCTCACCCGTCCCCTAATCCTAACCCGTACGCTAACACTAACCCGCGCCTTCACACGTACGCTCCCCCTAAAGTGTTGTCGTCCCCTCACCTGGACCATAAATCGTCCCCGTCCCCTAACCCTAACCCTAGCCCGAACCCTAACCCTAACCCTTCCCCGAAGCCTGACCCTCACCCGTCCCCTAATCCTAACCCATACGCTAACACTAACCCGCGCCCTCACACGTACGCTCCCCCTAAAGCGTTGTCGTACCCTCACCTGGACCCTAAACCGTCCCCGTCCCCTAACCCTAACCCTAGCCCGAACCCTAACCCTAACCCTTCCCCGAAGCCTGACCCTCACCCGTCCCCTAATCCTAACCCGTACGCTAACACTTACCCGCGCCCTCACACGTACGCTCCCCCTAAAGCGTTGTCGTACACTCACATGGACCCTAAACCGTCCCCGTCCCCTAACCCTAACCCTAGCCCGAACCCTAACCCTAACCCTTCCCCGAAGCCTGACCCTCACCCGTCCCCTAATCCTAACCCGTATGCTAACACTAACCCGCGCCCTCACACGTACGCTCCCCCTAAAGCGTTGTCGTACCCTCACCTGGACCCTAAACCGTCCCCGTCCCCTAACCCTAACCCTAGCCCGAACCCTAACCCTAACCCTTCCCCGAAGCCTGACCCTCTCCCGTCCCCTAATCCTAACCCGTACGCTAACACTAACCCGCGCCCTCACACGTACGCTCCCCCTAAAGCGTTGTCGTACCCTCACCTGGACCCTAAACCGTCCCCGTACCCTAACCCTAACCCTAGCCCGAACCCTAACCCTAACCCTTCCCCGAAGCCTGACCCTCACCCGTCCCCTAATCCTAACCCGTACGCTAACACTAACCCGCGCCCTCACACGTACGCTCCCCCTAAAGCGTTGTCGTACCCTCACCTGGACCCTAAACCGTCACCGTCCCCTAACCCTAACACTAGCCCGAACCCTAACCCTAACCCTTCCCCGAAGCCTGACCCTCACCCGTCCCCTAATCCTAACCCGTACGCTAACACTAACCCGCGCCCTCACACGTACGCTCCCCCTAAAGCGTTGTCGTACCCTCACCTGGACCCTAAACCGTCCCCGTCCCCTAACCCTAACCCTAGCCCGAACCCTAACCCTAACCCTTCCCCGAAGCCTGACCGTCACCCGTCCCCTACTCCTAACCCGTACGCTAACACTAACCCGTGGCCTCACACGTACCCTCCCCCTAAAGCGTTGTCGTACCCTCACCTGGACCTAAAACCGTCCCCGTCCCCTAACCCTAACCCTAGCCCGAACCCCAACCCTAAACCTTCCCCGAAGCCTGACCCTCACCCGTCCCCTAATCCTAACCCGTACGCTAATACTAACCCGTGCCCTCACACGTACGCTCCCCCTAAAGCGTTTTCGTACCCTCACCTGGACCCTAAACCGTCCCCGTCCCCTAACCCTAACCCTAGCCTGAACCCAAACCCTAACCCTTCCCCGAAGCCTGACCGTCACCCGTCCCCTAATCCTAACCCGCACGCTAACACTATCCCGTGCCCTCACACGTACCCTCCCCCTAAAGCGTTGTCGTACCCTCACCTGTACCCTAAACCGTCCCCGTCCCCTAACCCTAACCCTAGCCCGAACCCTAACCCTAACCCTTCCCCGAAGCCTGACCCTCACCCATCCCCTAATCCTAACCCGTACGCTAACACTAACCCGCGCCCTCACACGTACGCTCCCCGTAAAGCGATGTCGTACCCTCAACTGGACCCTAAACCGTCCACGTCCCCTAACCCTAAACCTAGCCCGAACCCTAACCCTAACCCTTCCCCGAAGCCTGACCCTCACCCGTCACCTAATCCTAACCCGTACGCTAACACTAACCCGTGCCCTCACACGTACGCTCCCCCTAAAGTGTTGTCGTACCCTCACCTGGACCCTAAACCGTCCCTGTATCGTAACCCGAAACCTAGCCCGAACCCTAACCCTAACCCTTCCCCGAAGCCTGACCCTCACCCGTCCCCTAATCCTAACCCGTACGCTAACACTAACCCGCGCCCTCACACGTACGCTCCCCCTAAAGCGTTGTCGTACCTTCACCTGGACCCTAAACCGTCCCCGTACCCTAACCCTAACCCTAGCCCGAACCCTAACCCTAACCCTTCCCCGAAGCCTGACCCTCACCCGTCCCCTAATCCTAACCCGTACGCTAACACTAACCTGCGCCCTCACACGTACGCTCCCCCTAAAGCGTTGTCGTACACTCACCTGGACCCTAAACCGGCCCCGTCCACTAACCCTAACCCTAGCCCGAACCCTAACCCTAACCCTTCCCCGAAGCCTGACCCTCACCCGTCCCCTAATCCTAACCCGTACGCTAACACTAACCCGCGCCCTCACACGTACGCTCCCCCTAAAGCGTTGTCGTACCCTCACCTGGACCCTAAACCGTCCCCGTCCCCTAACCCTAACCCTAGCCCGAACCCTAACCCTAACCCTTCCCCGAAGCCTGACCCTCACCCGTCCCCTAATCCTAACCCGTACGCTAACACTAACCCGCGCCCTCACACGTACGCTCCCCGTAAAGTGATGTCGTACCCTCAACTGGACCCTAAACCGTCCCCGTCCCCTAACCCTAACCCTAGCCCGAACCCTAACCCTAACCCTTCCCCTAAACCTACCCCTAACCCGTCCCCTAATCCTAACCCGTACGCTAACACTAACCCGCGCCCTCACACGTACGCTCCCCCTAAAGCGTTGTCGTACCCTCACCTGGACCCTAAACCGTCCCCGTCCCCTAACACTAACCCTAGCCCGAACCCTAACCCTAACACTTCCCCGAAGCCTGACCCTCTCCCGTCCCCTAATCCTAACCCGTACGCTAACACTAACCCACGCCCTCACACGTACGCTCCCCCTAAAGCGTTGTCGTACCCTCACCTGGACCCTAAACCGTCCCCGTCCCCTAACCCTAACCCTAGCCCGAACCCTAACCCTAACCCTTCCCCGAAGCCTGACCCTCACCCGTCCCCTAATCCTAACCCATACGCTAACACTAACCCGCGCCCTCACACGTACGCTCCCCGTAAAGTGATGTCGTACCCTCAACTGGACCCTAAACCGTCCCCGTCCCCTAACCCTAACCCTAGCCCGAACCCTAACCCTAACCCTTCCCCTAAACCTACCCCTAACCCGTCCCCTAATCCTAACCCGTACGCTAACACTAACCCGCGCCCTCACACGTACGCTCCCCCTAAAGCGTTGTCGTACCCTCACCTGGACCCTAAACCGTCCCCGTCCCCTAACACTAACCCTAGCCCGAACCCTAACCCTAACACTTCCCCGAAGCCTGACCCTCTCCCGTCCCCTAATCCTAACCCGTACGCTAACACTAACCCACGCCCTCACACGTACGCTCCCCCTAAAGCGTTGTCGTACCCTCACCTGGACCCTAAACCGTCCCCGTCCCCTAACCCTAACCCTAGCCCGAACCCTAACCCTAACCCTTCCCCGAAGCCTGACCCTCACCCGTCCCCTAATCCTAACCCGTATGCTAACACTAACCCGCGCCCTCACATGTACGCTCCCCCTAAAGCGTTGTCTTACCCTCACCTGGACCCTAAACCGTCCCCGTCCCCTAACCCTAACCCTAGCCCGAACCCTAACCCTAAACCTTCCCCGAAGCCTGACCCTCACCCGTCCCTAATCCTAACCCGTACACTAACACTAACCCGCGCCCTCACTCGTACGCTCCCCCTAAAGCGTTGTCGTACCCTCACCTGGACCCTAAACCGTCCCCGTCCCCTAACCCTAACCCTAGCCCGAACCCTAACCCTAACCCTTCCCCGAAGCCTGACCCTCAACCGTCCCCTACTCCTAACCCGTACGCTAACACTAACCCGCGCCCTCACACGTACGCTCCCCCTAAAGCGTTGTCGTACCCTCACCTGGACCCTAAACCGTCCCCGTCCCCTAACCCTAACCCTAGCCCGAACCCTAACCCTAACCCTTCCCCGAAGCCTGACCGTCACCCGTCCCCTAATCCTAACCCGTACGCTAACACTATCCCGTGGCCTCACACGTACCCTCCCCCTAAAGCGTTGTCGTACCCTCACCTGGACCCAAAACCGTCCCCGTCCCCTAACCCTAACCCTAGCCCGAACCCCAACCCTAAACCTTCCCCGAAGCCTGACCCTCACCCGTCCCCTAATCCTAACCCGTACGCTAACACTAACCCTCGCCCTCACACGTACGCTCCCCCTAAAGCGTTTTCGTACCCTCACCTGGACCCTAAACCGTCCCCGTCCCCTAACCCTAACCCTAGCCTGAACCCAAACCCTAACCCTTCCCCGAAGCCTGACCGTCACCCGTCCCATAATCCTAACCCGTACCCTAACACTATCCCGTGGCCTCACACGTACCCTCCCCCTAAAGCGTTGTCGTACCCTCACCTGTACCCTAAACCGTCCCCGTCCCCTAACCCTAACCCTAGCCCGAACCCTAACCCTAACCTTTCCCCGAAGCCTGACGCTCACCCGTCCCCTAATCCTAACCCGTACACTAACACTAACCCACGCCCTCACACGTACGCTCCCCGTAAAGCGATGTCGTACCCTCAACTGGACCCTAATCCGTCCACATCCCCTAACCCTAAACCTAGCCCGAACCCTAACCCTAACCCTTCCCCGAAGCCTGACCCTCACCCGTCACCTAATCCTAACCCGTACGCTAACACTAACCCGTGCCCTCACACGTACGCTCCCCCTAAAGCGTTGTCGTACCCTCACCTGGACCCTAAACCGTCCCCGTATCGTAACCCGAAACCTAGCCCGAACCCTAACCCTAACCCTTCCCCGAAGCCTGACCCTCACCCGTCCCCTAATCCTAACCCGTACGCTAACACTAACCTGCGCCCTCACACGTACGCTCCCCCTAAAGTGTTGTCGTACCCTCACCTGGACCCTAAACCGTCCCCGTCCCCTAACCCTAACCCTGGCCCGAACCCTAACCCTAACCCTTCCCCGAAGCCTGACGCTCACCCGTCCCCTAATCCTAACCCGTAGGCTAACACTAACCCGCGCCCTGACACGTACGCTCCCCCTAAAGCGTTGTCGTACCCTCACCTGGACCCTAAACCGTCCCCGTACCCTAGCCCTAACCCTAGCCGGAACCCTAACCCTAACCCTTCCCCGAAGCCTGACCCTCACCCGTCCCCTAATCCTAACCCGTACGGTAACACTAACCCACGCCCTCACACGTACGCTCCCTGTATAGTGTTGTCGTACCCTCACCTGGACCCTAAACCATCCCCGTCCCCTAACTCTAACCCTAGCCCGAACCCTAACCCTAACCCTTCCCCGAAGCCTGACCGTCACTCGTCCCCTAATCCTAACCCGTACGCTAACACTAACCCGCGCCCTCACACGTACGCTCCCCCTAAAGCGTTGTCGTACCCTCACCTGGACCCTAAACCGTCCCCGTCCCCTAACCCTAACCCTAGCCCAAACCCTTACCCTAACCCTTCCTCGAAGCCTGACCGTCACCCGTCCCCTAATCCTAACCCGTACGCTAACACTAACCCACGCCCTCACACGTACGCTCCCCCTAAAGCGTTGTCGTACCCTCACCTGGACCCTAAACCGTCCCCGTACCCTAACCCTAACCCTAGCCCGAACCCAAACCCTAACACTTCCCCGAAGCCTGACCCTCACCCGTCCCCTAATCCTAACCCGTACGCTAACACTAACCCGCGCCCTCACACGTACGCTCCCCCTAAAGCGTTGTCGTACACTCACCTGGACCCTAAACTGGCCCCGTCCACTAACCCTAACCCTAGCCCGAACCCTAACCCTAACCCTTCCCCGAAGCCTGACCCTCACCCGTCCCCTAATCCTAACCCGTACGCTAACACTAATCCGCGCCCTCACACGTATGCTCCCCCTAAAGCGTTATCGTACCCTCACCTGGACCCTAAACCGTCCCCGTCCCCTAACCCTAACCCTAGCCCGAACCCTAACCCTAACCTTTCCCCGAAGCCTGACCCTCACCCATCCCCTAATCCTAACCCGTACACTAACACTAACCCGCGCCCTCACACGTATGCTCCCCCTAAAGCGTTTTCGTACCCTCACCTGGACCCTAAACCTTACCCGTCCCCTAACCCTAACCCTAGCCCGAACCCTAACCTTAACCCTTCCCCGAAGCCTGACCCTCACCCATCCCCTAATCCTAACCCGTACGCTAACACTAACCCACGCCCTCACACGTACGCTCCCCCTAAAGCGTTTTCGTACCCTCACCTGGACCCTAAACCGTCCCCGTCCCCTAACCCTAACCCTAGCCCGAACCCTAACCCTAACCCTTCCCCGAAGCCTGACCGTCACCCGTCCCCTGATCCTAACCCGTACGCTAACACTATCCCGTGGCCTCACACGTATCCTCCCCCTAAAGCGTTGTCGTACCCTCACCTGTACCCTAAACCGTCCCCGTCCCCTAACCCTAACCCTAGCCCGAACCCTAACCCTAAACTTTCCCCGAAGCCTGACCCTCACCCGTCCCCTAATCCTAACCCGTACGCTAACACTAACCCGCGCCCTCACACGTACGCTCCCCGTAAAGCGATGTCGTACCCTCAACTGGACCCTAAACCGTCCCCGTCCCCTAACCCTAACCCTAGCCCGAACCCTAACCCTAACACTTCCCCGAAGCCTGACCCTCACCCATCCCCTAATCCTAACCCGTACGCTAACACTAACCCGCGCCCTCACACGTACGCTCCCCCTAAAGCGTTGTCGAACCCTCACCTGGACCATAAATCGTCCCCGTCCCCTAACCCTAACCCTAGCCCAAACCCTAACCCTAACCCTTCCCCGAAGCCTGACCCTCACCCGTCCCCTAATCCTAACCCGTACGCTAACACTAACCCACGCCCTCACACGTACGCTTCCCCTAAAGCGTTGTGGTACCCTCACCTGGACCCTAAACCGTCCCCATCCCCTAAACCTAACCCTAGCCCGAACCCTAACCCTAACCCTTCCCCGAAGCCTGACCCTCACCCGTCCCCTAATCCTAACCCGTACGCTAACACTTACCCGCGCCCTCACACGTACGCTCCCCCTAAAGCGTTGTCGTACCCTCACCTGGACCCTAAACAGTCCCCGTCCGCTAACCCTAACCCTAGCCCGAACCCTAACCCTAACCCTTCCCCGAAGCCTGACCCTCACCCGTCCTCTAATTCTAACCCGTACGCTAACACTAACCCGTGCCCTCACACGTACGCTCCCCCTAAAGCGTTGTCGTACCCTCACCTGGACCCTAAACCGTCCCCGTATCGTAACCCGAAACCTAGCCCGAACCCTAACCCTAACCCTTTCCCGAAGCCTGACCCTCACCCGTCCCCTAATCCTAACCCGTACGCTAACACTAACCCGCGCCCTCACACGTACGCTCCCCCTAAAGCGTTTTCGTACCCTCACCTGGACCCTAAACCGTCCCCGTCCCCTAACCCTAACCCTAGCCCGAACCCTAACCCTAACCCTTCCCCGAAGCCTGACCGTCACCCGTCCCCTGATCCTAACCCGTACGCTAACACTATCCCGTGGCCTCACACGTACCCTCCCCCTAAAGCGTTGTCGTACCCTCACCTGTACCCTAAACCGTCCCCGTCCCCTAACCCTAACCCTAGCCCGAACCCTAACCCTAAACTTTCCCCGAAGCCTGACCCTCACCCGTCCCCTAATCCTAACCCGTACGCTAACACTAACCCGCGCCCTCACACGTACGCTCCCCGTAAAGCGATGTCGTACACTCAACTGGACCCTAAACCGTCCCCGTCCCCTAATCCTAACCCTAGCCCGAACCCTAACCCTAACCCTTCCCCGAAGCCTGACCCTCACCCGTCCCCTAATCCTAACCCGTACGCTAACACTAACCCGCGCCCTCACACGTACGCTCCCCCTAAAGCGTTGTCGTACACTCACCTGGACCCTAAATCGTCCCCGTCCCCTAACCCTAACCCTAGCCCGAACCCTAACCGTAACCCTTCCCCGAAGCCTGACCCTCACCCGTCCCCTAATCCTAACCCGTTCGCTAACACTAACCCGCGCCCTCACACGTACGCTTCCCCTAAAGCGTTGTCGTACCCTCACCTGGACCCTAAACCGTCCCCGTCCCCTAACCCTAACCCTAGCCGGAACCCTAACCCTAACCCTTCCCCGAAGCCTGACCCTCACCCGTCCCCTAATCCTAACCCGTACGCTAACACTAACCTGAGCCCTCACACGTACGCTCCCCCTAAAGCGTTGTCGTACCCTCACCTGGACCCTAAACCGTCCCCGTCCTCTAACCCTAACCCTAGCCCGAACCCTAACCGTAACCCTTCCCCGAAGCCTGACCCTCACCCGTCCCCAAATCCTAACCGGTACGCTAACACTAACCCACGCCCTCACACGTACGCTCCTCCTAAAGCGTTGACGTACCCTCACTTAGACCCTAAACCGTCCCCGTACCCTAACCCTAACCCTAGCCCGAACCCTAACCCTAACCCTTCCCCGAAGCCTGACCCTCACCCGTCCCCTAATCCTAACCCGTACGCTAACACTAATCCGTGCCCTCACACGTACGCTCCCCCTAAAGCGTTGTCGTACCCTCACCTGGACCCTAAACCGTCCCCGTCCCCTAACCCTAACCCTAGCCCGAACCCTAACCCTAACCCTTCCCCGAAACCTGCCCCTAACCCGTCCCCTAATCCTAACCCGTACGCTAACACTAACCTGCGCCCTCACACGTACGCTCCCCCTAAAGCGTTGTCGTACCCTCACCTGGACCCTAAACCGTCCCCGTCCCGTAACCCTAACCCTAGCCCGAACCCTAACCGTAACCCTTCCCCGAAGCCTGACCCTCACCCATCCCCTAATCCTAACCCGTACGCTAACACTAACCCACGCCCTCACACGTACGCTCCCCCTAAAGCGTTGTCGTACCCTCACCTGGACCCTAAACCGTCCCCGTCCCCTAACCCTAACCCTAGCCCGAACCCTAACCCTAACCCTTCCCCGAAGCCTGACCCTCACCCGTCCCCTAATCCTAACCCGTACGCTAACACTAACCCGCGCACTCACACGTACGCTCCCCCTAAAGCGTTGTGGTACCCTCACCTAGACCCTAGACCGTCCCCGTCCCCTAACCCTAACCCTAGCCCGAACCCTAACCCTAACCCTTCCCCGAAGCCTGACCCTCACCCATCCCCTAATCCTAACCCGTACGGTAACACTAACCGGCGCCCTCAAACGTACGCTCCCCCTAAAGCGTTGTCGTACCCTCACCTGGACCCTAAACCGTCCCCGTCCCCTAACCCTAACCCTAGCCCGAACCCTAACCCTAACCCTTCCCCGAAGCCTGACCCTCACCCGTCCCCTAATCCTAAACCGTACGCTAACACTAACCCGCGCCCTCACACGTACGCTCCCCCTAAAGCGTTGTCGTACCCTCACCTGGACCCTAAACCGTCCCCGTACCCTAACCCTAACCCTAGCCCGAACCCTAACCCTAACCCTTCCCCGAAGCATGACCCTCACCCGTCCCCTAATCCTAACCCGTACGCTAACACTAACCTGCGCCCTCACACGTACGCTCCCCCTAAAGCGTTGTCGTACCCTCACCTGGACCCTAAACCGTCCCCGTCCTCTAACCCTAACCCTAGCCCGAACCCTAACCGTAACCCTTCCCCGAAGCCTGACCCTCACCCGTCCCCTAATCCTAACCGGTACGCTAACACTAACCCACGCCCTCACACGTACGCTCCTCCTAAAGCGTTGACGTACCCTCACTTAGACCCTAAACCGTCCCCGTACCCTAACCCTAACCCTAGCCCGAACCCTAACCCTAACCCTTCCCCGAAGCCTGACCCTCACCCGTCCCCTAATCCTAACCCGTATGCTAACACTAATCCGTGCCCTCACACGTACGCTCCCCCTAAAGCATTGTCGTACCCTCACCTGGAACCTAAACCGTCCCCGTCCCCTAACCCTAACCCTAGCCCGAACCCTAACCCTAACCCTTCCCCGAAACCTGCCCTTAACCCGTCCCCTAATCCTAACCCGTACGCTAACACTAACCTGCGCCCTCACACGTACGCTCCCCCTAAAGCGTTGTCGTACCCTCACCTGGACCCTAAACCGTCCCCGTCCCCTAACCCTAGCCCGAACCCTAACCCTAACCCTTCCCCGAAGCCTGACCCTCACCCGTCCCCTAATCCTAACCCGTACGCTAACACTAACCCGCGCCCTTACACGTACGCTCCCCCTAAAGCGTTGTCGTACCCTCACCTGGACCCTAAACCGTCCCCGTCCCCTTACCCTAACCCTAGCCCGAACCCTAATCATAACCCTTCCCCGAAGCCTGACCCTCACCCATCCCCTAATCCTAACCCGTACGCTAACACTAACCCACGCTCTCACACGTACGCTCCCCCTAAAGCGTTGTCGTACCCTCACCTGGACCCTAAACCGTCCCCGTACCCTAACCCTAACCCTAGCCCGAACCCTAACCCTAACCCTTCCCCGAAGCCTGACCCTCACCCGTCCCCTAATCCTAACCCGTACGCTAACACTAACCCGCGCCCTCACACGTACGCTCCCCCTAAAGCGTTGTCGTACCCTCACCTGGACCCTAAACCGTCCCCGTCCCCTAACCCTAACCCTAGCCCGAACCCTAACCCTAACCCTTCCCCGAAGCCTGACCCTCACCCGTCCCCTAATCCTAACCCGTACGCTAACACTAACCCGCGCCCTCACACGTACGCTCCCCCTAAAGCGTTGTGGTACCCTCACCTAGACCCTAGACCGTCCCCGTCCCCTAACCCTAACCCTAGCCCGAACCCTAACCCTAACCCTTCCCCGAAGCCTGACCCTCACCCATCCCCTAATCCTAACCCGTACGGTAACACTAACCGGCGCCCTCAAACGTACGCTCCCCCTAAAGCGTTGTCGTACCCTCACCTGGACCCTAAACCGTCCCCGTCCCCTAACCCTAACCCTAGCCCGAACCCTAACCCTAACCCTTCCCCGAAGCCTGACCCTCACCCGTCCCCTAATCCTAACCCGTACGCTAACACTAACCCGCGCCCTCACACGTACGCTCCCCCTAAAGCGTTGTCGTACCCTCACCTGGACCCTAAACCGTCCCCGTCCCCTAACCCTAACCCTAGCCGGAACCCTAACCCTAACCCTTCCCCGAAGCCTGACCCTCACCCGTCCCCTAATCCTAACCCGTACGCTAACACTAACCCGCGCCCTCACACGTACGCTCCCCCTAAAGCATTGTCGTACCGTCACCTAGACCGTAAACCGTCCCCGTCCCCTAACCCTAACCCTAGTGCGAACCCTAACCCTAACCCTTCCCCGAAACCTGCCCCTAACCCGTCCCCTAATCCTAACCCGTACGCTAACACTAACCCGCGCTTTCACACGTACGCTCCCCCTCAAGCGTTGTCGTACCCTCACCTGGACCAAAACCGTCCCCGTACCCTAACCCTAACCCTAGCCCGAACCGTAACCCTAACCCTTCCCCGAAGCCTGACCCTCACCCGTCCCTTAATCCTAACCCGTACGCTAACACTAACCCGCGCCCTCACACGTACGCTCCCCCTAAAGCGTTGTCGTACCCTCACCTGGACCCTAAACCGTCCCCGTCCCCTAACCCTAACCCTAGCCCGAACCCTAACCCTAACCCTTCCCCAAAGCCTGACCGTCACCCGTCCCCTAATACTAACCCGTACGCTAACACTATCCCGTGGCCTCACACGTACCCTCCCCTAAAGCGTTGTCGTACCCTCACCTGGACCCTAAACCGTCCCCGTCACCTAACCCTAACCCTAGCCCGAACCCTAACCTTAACCTTTCCCCGAAGCCTGACCCTCACCCGTCCCCTAATCCTAACCCGTACGCTAACACTAACCCGCGCCCTCACACGTACGCTCCCCCTAAAGTGTTGTCGTACCGTCACCTGGACCATAAATCGTCCCCGTCCCCTAACCCTAACCCTAGCCCGAACCCTAACCCTAACCCTTCCCCGAAGCCTGACCCTCACCCGTCCCCTAATCCTAACCCGTACGCTAACACTAACCCGCGCCCTCACACGTACGCTCCCCCTAAAGCGTTGTCGTACCCTCACCTGGACCCTAAACCGTCCCCATCCCCTAACCCTAACCCTAGCCCGAACCCTAACCCTAACCCTTCCCCGAAGCCTGACCCTCACCCGTCCCCTAATCCTAACCCGTACGCTAACACTAACCCGTGCCCTCACACGTACGCTCCCCCTAAAGCGTTGTCGTACCCTCAGCTGGACCCTAAACCGTACCCGTATCGTAACCCGAAACCTAGCCCGAACCCTAACCCTAACCCTTCCCCGAAGCCTGACCCTCACCCATCCCCTAATCCTAACCCGTACGCTAACAGTAACCCGCGCCCTCACACGTACGCACCCCCTAAAGCGTTGTCGTACCCTCACCTGGACCCTAAACCGTCCCCATCCCCTAACCCTAACCCTAGCCCGAACCCTAACCCTAACATTTCCCCGAAGCCTGACCCTCACCCGTCCCCTAATCCTAACCCGAACGCTAACACTAACCAGCGCCCTCACACGTACGCTCCCCCTAAAGCGATGTCGTACCCTCACCTGGACCCTAAACCGTCCCCGTCCCCTAACCCTAACCCTAGCCCGAACCCTAACCCTAACCCTTCCCCGAAGCCTGACGCTCACCCGTCCCCTAATCCTAACCCGTACGCTAACACTAACCCGCGCCCTCACACGTACGCTCCCCCTAAAGTGTTGTCGTACCCTCACCTGGACCCTAAACCGTCCCCGTACCCTAACCCTAACCCTAGCCCGAACCCTAACCCTAACCATTCCCGAAGCCTGACCCTCACCCGTCCCCTAGTCCTAACCCGTACGCTAACACTAACCCGTGCCCTCACACGTACGCTCCCCCTAAAGCGTTGTCGTACCCTCACCTGGACCGTAAACCGTCGCCGTATCGTAACCCGAAACCTAGCCCGAACCCTAACCCTAACCCTTCCCCGAAGCCTGACCCTCACCCGTCCCCTAATCCTAACCCGTACGCTAACACTAAACCGCGCCCTCACACGTACGCTCCCCCTAAAGCGTTGTCGTACCCTCACCTGGACCCTAAACCGTCCCCATACCCTAACCCAAACCCTAGCCCGAACCTTAACCGTAACCCTTCCCCGAAGCCTGACCCTCACCCGTCCCCTAATCCTAACCCGTACGCTAACACTAACCCGTGCCCTCACACGTACGGTCCCCGTAAAACGTTGTCGTACCCTCACCTGGACCCTAAACCGTCCCCGTATCGTAACCCGAAACCTAGCCCGAACCCTAACCCTAACCCTTCCCCGAAGCCTGACCCTCACCCGTCCCCTAATCCTAACCCGTACGCTAACACTAACCTGCGCCCTCACACGTACGCTCCCCCTAAAGCGTTGTCGTACCCTCACCTGGACCCTAAACCGTCCCCATCCCCTAACCCTAACCCTAGCCCGAACCCTAACCCTAACCCTTCCCCGAAGCCTGACCCTCACCCGTCCCCTAATCCTAACCCGTACGCTAACACTAACCCGCGCCCTCACACGTACGCTCCCCCTAAAGCGTTGTCGTACCCTCACCTGGACCCTAAACCGTCCCCGTCCCCTAACCCTAACCCTAGCCCGAACCCTAACCCTAACCCTTCCCCGAAGCCTGACCCTCACCCGTCCTCTAATCCTAACCCGTACGCTAACACTAACCCGTGCCCTCACACGTACGCTTCCCCTAAAGCGTTGTTGTACCCTCACGTGGACCCTAAACCGTCCCCGTCCCCTAACCCTAACCCTAGCCCGAACCCTAACCCTAACCCTTCCCCGAAGCCTGACCCTCACCCGTCCCCTAATCCTAACCCGTACGCTAACACTTACCCGCACCCTCACACGTACGCTCCCCCTAAAGCGTTGTCGTACCCTCACCTGGACCCTAAACCGTCCCCGTCCCCTAACCCTAACCCTAGCCCGAACCCTAACCCTAACCCTTCCCCGAAGCCTGACCCTCTCCCGTTCCCTAATCCTAACCCGTACGCTAACACTAACCCGCGCCCTCACACGTACGCTCCCCCTAAAGCGTTGTCGTACCCTCACCTGTACCCTAAACCGTCCCCATACCCTAACCCTAACCCTAGCCCGAACCCTAACCCTAACCCTTCCCCGAAGCCTGACCCTCACCCGTCCCCTAATCCTAACCCGTACGCTAACACTAACCCATGCCCTCACACGTACGCTCCCCCTAAAGCGTTGTCGTATCCTCACCTGGACCCTAAACCGTCCCCGTCCCCTAACCCTAACAAGAGCCCGAACCCTAACCCTAACCCTTCCCCGAAGCCTGACCCTCACCCGTCCCCTAATCCTAACCCGTACGCTAACACTAACCCGCGCCCTCACACGTACGCTCCCCCTAAAGCGTTGTCGTACCCTCACCTGGACCCTAAACCGTCCCCGTCCCCTAACCCTAACCCTAGCCCGAACCCTAACCTAACCCTTCCCCGAAGCCTGACCGTCACCCGTCCCCTGATCCTAACCCGTACGCTAACACTATCCCGTGGCCTCACACGTACCCTCCCCCTAAAGCGTTGTCGTACCCTCACCTGGACCCTAAACCGTCCCCGTCCCCTAACCCTAACCCTAGCCCGAACCCTAACCCTAAACTTTCCCCGAAGCCTGACCCTCACCCGTCCCCTAATCCTAACCCGTACGCTAACACTAACCCTCGCCCTCACACGTACGCTCCCCGTAAAGCGATGTCGTACCCTCAACTGGACCCTAAACCGTCCCCGTCCCCTAACCCTAACCCTAGCCCGAACCCAAACCCTAACCCTTCCCCGAAGCCTGACCCTCACCCGTCCCCTAATCCTAACCCGTACGCTAACACTAACCCGTGCCCTCACACGTACGCTCCCCCTAAAGCGTTGTCGTACCCTCACCTGGACCCTAAACCGTCCCCGTATCGTAACCCTAACCCTAGCCCGAACCCTAACCCTAACCCTTCCCCGAAGCCTGACCCTCACCCGTCCCCTAATCCTAACCCGTACTCTAACACTAACCCGCGCCCTCACACGTACGCTCCCCCTAAAGCGTTGTCGTACCCTCACCTGGACCATAAATCGTCCCCGTCCCCTAACCCTAACCCTAGCCCGAACCCTAACCCTAACCCTTCCCCGAAGCCTGACCCTCACCCGTCCCCTAATCCTAACCAGTACGCTAACACTAACCCGCGCCCTCACACGTACGCTTCCCCTAAAGCGTTGTCGTACCCTCACCTGGACCCTAAACCGTCCCCGTCCCCTAACCCTAACCCTAGCCCGAACCCTAACCCTAACCCTTCCCCGAAGCCTGACCGTCACCCGTCCCCTGATCCTAACCCGTACGCTAACACTATCCCGTGGCCTCACACGTACCCTCCCCCTAAAGCGTTGTCGTTACATCACCTGTACCCTAAACCGTCCCCGTCCCCTAACCCTAACCCTAGCCCGAACCCTAACCCTAACCCTTCCCCGAAGCCTGACCCTCACCCGTCCCCTAATCCTAACCCGTACGCTAACACTAACCCGCGCCCTCACACGTACGCTCCCCGTAAAGCGATGTCGTACCCTCAACTGGACCCTAAACCGTCCCCGTCCCCTAACCCTAACCCTAGCCCGAACCCAAACCCTAACCCTTCCCCGAAGCCTGACCCTCACCCGTCCCCTAATCCTAACCCGTACGCTAACACTAACCCGCGTCCTCACACGTACGCTCCCCCTAAAGCGTTGTCGTACCCTCACCTGGACCCTAAACCGTCCCCGTCCCCTAACCCGAACCCTTGCCCGAACCCTAACCCTAACCCTTCCCCGAAGCCTGACCCTCACCCGGCCCCTAATCCTAACCCGTACGCTAACACTAACCGGCGCCCTCACACGTACGCTCCCCCTAAAGCGTTGTCATACCCTCACCTGGACCCTAAACCGTCCCCGTACCCTAACCCTAACCCTAGCCCGAACCCTAACCCTAACCCTTCCCCGAAGCCTGACCCTCACCCGTCCCCTAATCCTAACACGTACGCTAACACTAACCCGCGCCCTCACACGTACGCTCCCCCTAAAGCGTTTTCGTACCCTCACCTGGACCCTAAACCATCCCCATCCCCTATCCCTAACCCTAGCCCGAACCCTAACCCTAACCCTTCCCCGAAGCCTGACCCTCACCCATCCCCTAATCCTAACCCGTACGCTAACACTAACCCACGCCCTCACACGTACGCTCCTCCTAAAGCGTTGTCGTACCCTCACTTGGACCCTAAACCGTCCCCGTACCCTAACCCTAACCCTAGCCCGAAACCTAACCCTAAACCTTCCCCGTAGCCTGACCCTCACCCGTCCCCTAATCCTAACCCGTACGCTAACACTAACCCGCGCCCTCACACGTACGCTCCCCCTAAAGCATTGTCGTACCCTCACCTGGACCCTAAACCGTCCCCGTCCCCTAAACCTACCCTAGCCCGAACCCTAACCCTTCCCCGAAGCCTGACCCTCACCCGTCCCCTAATCCTAACCCGTACGCTAACACTAACCCACGCCCTCACACGTACGCTCCCCCTAAAGCGTTGTCGTACCCTCACCTGGACCCTAAACCGTCCCCGTCCCCTAACCCTAACCCTAGCCCGAACCCTAACCCTAACCCTTCCCCGAAGCCTGACCCTCACCCGTCCCCTAATCCTAACCCGTACGCTAACACTAACCCGCGCCCTCACACGTACGCTCCCCCTAAAACGTTGTCGTACCCTCACCTGGACCCTAAACCGTCCCCGTACCCTAACCCTAACCCTAGCCCGAACCCTAACCCTAACACTTCCCCGAGGCCTGACCCTCACCCGTCCCCTAATCCTAACCCGTACACTAACACTAACCTGCGCCCTCACACGTACGCTCCCCCTAAAGCGTTGTCGTACCCTCACCTGGACCCTAAACCGTCCCCGTACCCTAACCCTAACCCTAGCCCGAACCCTAACCCTAACCCTTCCCCGAAGCCTGACCCTCACCCGTCCCCTAATCCTAACCCGTACGCTAACACTAACCCGCGCCCTCACACGTACGCTCCCCCTAAAGCGTTGTCGTACCCTCACCTGGACCCTAAACCGTCCCCGTCCCCTAACCCTAACCCTAGCCCGAACCCTAACCCTAACCCTTCCCCGAAGCCTGACCCTCACCCGTCCACTAATCCTAACCCGTACGCTAACACTAACCCGCGCCCTCACACGTACGCTCCCCCTAAAGCGTTGTCGTACCCTCACCTGGACCCTAAACCGTCCCCGTACCCTAACCCTAACCCTAGCCCGAACCCTAACCCTAACCCTTCCCCGAAGCCTGACCCTCACCCCTCCCCTAATCCTAACCCGTACGCTAACACTAACCCGCGCCCTCACACGTACGCTCCCCCTAAAGCGTTGTCGTACCCTCACCTGGACCCTAAACCGTCCCCGTCCCCTAACCCTAACCCTAGTCCGAACCCTAACCCTAACCCTTCCCCGAAGCCTGACCCTCACCCGTCCCCTAATCCTAACCAGTACGCTAACACTAACCCGCGCCCTCACACGTACGCTCCCCCTAAAGCATTGTCGTACCCTCACCTGGACCCTAAACCGTCCCCGTCCCCTAACCCTAACCCTAGCCCGAACCCTAACCCTAACCCTTCCCCGAAGCCTGACCCTCACCCGTACCCTAATCCTAACCCGTACGCTAACACTAACCCGCGCCCTCACACGTACGCTCCCCCTAAAGCGTTGTCGTACCCTCACCTGGACCCTAATCCGTCCCCATCCCCTAACCCTAACCCTAGCCCGAACCCTAACCCTAACCCTTCCCCGAAGCCTGACCCTCACCCCTCCCCTAATCCTAACCCGTACGCTAACACTAACCCGCGCCCTCACACGTACGCTCCCCCTAAAGCGTTGTCGTACCCTCACCTGGACCCTAAACCGTCCCCGTCCCCTAACCCTAACCCTAGTCCGAACCCTAACCCTAACCCTTCCCCGAAGCCTGACCCTCACCCGTCCCCTAATCCTAACCCGTACGCTAACACTAACCCGCGCCCTCACACGTACGCTCCCCCTAAAGCATTGTCGTACCCTCACCTGGACCCTAAACCGTCCCCGTCCCCTAACCCTAACCCTAGCCCGAACCCTAACCCTAACCCTTCCCCGAAGCCTGACCCTCACCCGTACCCTAATCCTAACCCGTACGCTAACACTAACCCGCGCCCTCACACGTACGCTCCCCCTAAAGCGTTGTCGTACCCTCACCTGGACCCTAATCCGTCCCCATCCCCTAACCCTAACCCTAGCCCGAACCCTAACCCTAACCCTTCCCCGAAGCCTGACCCTCACCCGTCCCCTAATCCTAACCCGTACGCTAACACTAACCCGCGTCCTCACACGTACGCTCCCCCTAAAGCGTTGTCGTACCCTCACCTGGACCCTAAACCGTCCCCGTCCCCTAACCCGAACCCTTGCCCGAACCCTAACCCTAACCCTTCCCCGAAGCCTGACCCTCACCCGGCCCCTAATCCTAACCCGTACGCTAACACTAACCGGCGCCCTCACACGTACGCTCCCCCTAAAGCGTTGTCATACCCTCACCTGGACCCTAAACCGTCCCCGTACCCTAACCCTAACCCTAGCCCGAACCCTAACCCTAACCCTTCCCCGAAGCCTGACCCTCACCCGTCCCCTAATCCTAACACGTACGCTAACACTAACCCGCGCCCTCACACGTACGCTCCCCCTAAAGCGTTTTCGTACCCTCACCTGGACCCTAAACCATCCCCATCCCCTATCCCTAACCCTAGCCCGAACCCTAACCCTAACCCTTCCCCGAAGCCTGACCCTCACCCATCCCCTAATCCTAACCCGTACGCTAACACTAACCCACGCCCTCACACGTACGCTCCTCCTAAAGCGTTGTCGTACCCTCACTTGGACCCTAAACCGTCCCCGTACCCTAACCCTAACCCTAGCCCGAAACCTAACCCTAAACCTTCCCCGTAGCCTGACCCTCACCCGTCCCCTAATCCTAACCCGTACGCTAACACTAACCCGCGCCCTCACACGTACGCTCCCCCTAAAGCATTGTCGTACCCTCACCTGGACCCTAAACCGTCCCCGTCCCCTAAACCTACCCTAGCCCGAACCCTAACCCTTCCCCGAAGCCTGACCCTCACCCGTCCCCTAATCCTAACCCGTACGCTAACACTAACCCACGCCCTCACACGTACGCTCCCCCTAAAGCGTTGTCGTACCCTCACCTGGACCCTAAACCGTCCCCGTCCCCTAACCCTAACCCTAGCCCGAACCCTAACCCTAACCCTTCCCCGAAGCCTGACCCTCACCCGTCCCCTAATCCTAACCCGTACGCTAACACTAACCCGCGCCCTCACACGTACGCTCCCCCTAAAACGTTGTCGTACCCTCACCTGGACCCTAAACCGTCCCCGTACCCTAACCCTAACCCTAGCCCGAACCCTAACCCTAACACTTCCCCGAGGCCTGACCCTCACCCGTCCCCTAATCCTAACCCGTACACTAACACTAACCTGCGCCCTCACACGTACGCTCCCCCTAAAGCGTTGTCGTACCCTCACCTGGACCCTAAACCGTCCCCGTACCCTAACCCTAACCCTAGCCCGAACCCTAACCCTAACCCTTCCCCGAAGCCTGACCCTCACCCGTCCCCTAATCCTAACCCGTACGCTAACACTAACCCGCGCCCTCACACGTACGCTCCCCCTAAAGCGTTGTCGTACCCTCACCTGGACCCTAAACCGTCCCCGTCCCCTAACCCTAACCCTAGCCCGAACCCTAACCCTAACCCTTCCCCGAAGCCTGACCCTCACCCGTCCACTAATCCTAACCCGTACGCTAACACTAACCCGCGCCCTCACACGTACGCTCCCCCTAAAGCGTTGTCGTACCCTCACCTGGACCCTAAACCGTCCCCGTACCCTAACCCTAACCCTAGCCCGAACCCTAACCCTAACCCTTCCCCGAAGCCTGACCCTCACCCCTCCCCTAATCCTAACCCGTACGCTAACACTAACCCGCGCCCTCACACGTACGCTCCCCCTAAAGCGTTGTCGTACCCTCACCTGGACCCTAAACCGTCCCCGTCCCCTAACCCTAACCCTAGTCCGAACCCTAACCCTAACCCTTCCCCGAAGCCTGACCCTCACCCGTCCCCTAATCCTAACCAGTACGCTAACACTAACCCGCGCCCTCACACGTACGCTCCCCCTAAAGCATTGTCGTACCCTCACCTGGACCCTAAACCGTCCCCGTCCCCTAACCCTAACCCTAGCCCGAACCCTAACCCTAACCCTTCCCCGAAGCCTGACCCTCACCCGTCCCCTAATCCTAACCCGTACGCTAACACTAACCCGCGCCCTCACACGTACGCTCCCCCTAAAGCGTTGTCGTACCCTCACCTGGACCCTAATCCGTCCCCATCCCCTAACCCTAACCCTAGCCCGAACCCTAACCCTAACCCTTCCCCGAAGCCTGACCCTCACCCGTCCCCTAATCCTAACCCGTACGCTAACACTAACCCGCGTCCTCACACGTACGCTCCCCCTAAAGCGTTGTCGTACCCTCACCTGGACCCTAAACCGTCCCCGTCCCCTAACCCGAACCCTTGCCCGAACCCTAACCCTAACCCTTCCCCGAAGCCTGACCCTCACCCGGCCCCTAATCCTAACCCGTACGCTAACACTAACCGGCGCCCTCACACGTACGCTCCCCCTAACGCGTTGTCATACCCTCACCTGGACCCTAAACCGTCCCCGTACCCTAACCCTAACCCTAGCCCGAACCCTAACCCTAACCCTTCCCCGAAGCCTGACCCTCACCCGTCCCCTAATCCTAACCCGTACGCTAACACTAACCCGCGCCCTCACACGTACGCTCCCCCTAAAGCGTTTTCGTACCCTCACCTGGACCCTAAACCGTCCCCGTACATTAACCCTAACCCTAGCCCGAACCCTAACCCTAACCCTTCCCCGAAGCCTGACCCTCACCCGTCCCCTAATCCTAACCCGTACGCTAACACTAACCCGCGCCCTCACACGTACGCTCCCCCTAAAGCGTTTTCGTACCCTCACCTGGACCCTAAACCGTCCCCGTACATTAACCCTAACCCTAGCCCGAACCCTAACCCTAACCCTTCCCCGAAGCCTGACCCTCACCCGTCCCCTAATCCTAACACGTACGCTAACACTAACCCGCGCCCTCACACGTACGCTCCCCCTAAAGCGTTTTCGTACCCTCACCTGGACCCTAAACCATCCCCATCCCCTATCCCTAACCCTAGCCCGAACCCTAACCCTAACCCTTCCCCGAAGCCTGACCCTCACCCATCCCCTAATCCTAACCCGTACGCTAACACTAACCCACGCCCTCACACGTACGCTCCTCCTAAAGCGTTGTCGTACCCTCACTTGGACCCTAAACCGTCCCCGTACCCTAACCCTAACCCTAGCCCGAAACCTAACCCTAAACCTTCCCCGTAGCCTGACCCTCACCCGTCCCCTAATCCTAACCCGTACGCTAACACTAACCCGCGCCCTCACACGTACGCTCCCCCTAAAGCATTGTCGTACCCTCACCTGGACCCTAAACCGTCCCCGTCCCCTAACCCTAACCCTAGCCCGAACCCTAACCCTAACCCTTCCCCGAAGCCTGACCCTCACCCGTACCCTAATCCTAACCCGTACGCTAACACTAACCCGCGCCCTCACACGTACGCTCCCCCTAAAGCGTTGTCGTACCCTCACCTGGACCCTAATCCGTCCCCATCCCCTAACCCTAACCCTAGCCCGAACCCTAACCCTAACCCTTCCCCGAAGCCTGACCCTCACCCGTCCCCTAATCCTAACCCGTACGCTAACACTAACCCGCGTCCTCACACGTACGCTCCCCCTAAAGCGTTGTCGTACCCTCACCTGGACCCTAAACCGTCCCCGTCCCCTAACCCGAACCCTTGCCCGAACCCTAACCCTAACCCTTCCCCGAAGCCTGACCCTCACCCGGCCCCTAATCCTAACCCGTACGCTAACACTAACCCACGCCCTCACACGTACGCTCCCCCTAAAGCGTTGTCATACCCTCACCTGGACCCTAAACCGTCCCCGTACCCTAACCCTAACCCTAGCCCGAACCCTAACCCTAACCCTTCCCCGAAGCCTGACCCTCACCCGTCCCCTAATCCTAACACGTACGCTAACACTAACCCGCGCCCTCACACGTACGCTCCCCCTAAAGCGTTTTCATACCCTCACCTGGACCCTAAACCATCCCCATCCCCTATCCCTAACCCTAGCCCAAACCCTAACCCTAACCCTTCCCCGAAGCCTGAACCTCACCCATCCCCTAATCCTAACCCGTACGCTAACACTAACCCACGCCCTCACACGTACGCTCCTCCTAAAGCGTTGTCGTACCCTCACTTGGACCCTAAACCGTCCCCGTACCCTAACCCTAACCCTAGCCCGAAACCTAACCCTAAACCTTCCCCGTAGCCTGACCCTCACCCGTCCCCTAATCCTAACCCGTACGCTAACACTAACCCGCGCCCTCACACGTACGCTCCCCCTAAAGCATTGTCGTACCCTCACCTGGACCCTAAACCGTCCCCGTCCCCTAAACCTACCCTAGCCCGAACCCTAACCCTTCCCCGAAGCCTGACCCTCACCCGTCCCCTAATCCTAACCCGTACGCTAACACTAACCCACGCCCTCACACGTACGCTCCCCCTAAAGCGTTGTCGTACCCTCACCTGGACCCTAAACCGTCCCCGTCCCCTAACCCTAACCCTAGCCCGAACCCTAACCCTAACCCTTCCCCGAAGCCTGACCCTCACCCGTCCCCTAATCCTAACCCGTACGCTAACACTAACCCGCGCCCTCACACGTACGCTCCCCCTAAAACGTTGTCGTACCCTCACCTGGACCCTAAACCGTCCCCGTACCCTAACCCTAACCCTAGCCCGAACCCTAACCCTAACACTTCCCCGAGGCCTGACCCTCACCCGTCCCCTAATCCTAACCCGTACACTAACACTAACCTGCGCCCTCACACGTACGCTCACCCTAAAGCGTTGTCGTACCCTCACCTGGACCCTAAACCGTCCCCGTACCCTAACCCTAACCCTAGCCCGAACCCTAACCCTAACCCTTCCCCGAAGCCTGACCCTCACCCGTCCCCTAATCCTAACCCGTACGCTAACACTAACCCGCGCCCTCACACGTACGCTCCCCCTAAAGCGTTGTCGTACCCTCACCTGGACCCTAAACCGTCCCCGTCCCCTAACCCTAACCCTAGCCCGAACCCTAACCCTAACCCTTCCCCGAAGCCTGACCCTCACCCGTCCCCTAATCCTAACCCGTACGCTAACACTAACCCGCGCCCTCACACGTACGCTCCCCCTAAAGCGTTTTCGTACCCTCACCTGGACCCTAAACCGTCCCCGTACCCTAACCCTAACCCTAGCCCGAACCCTAACCCTAACCCTTCCCCGAAGCCTGACCCTCACCCGTCCCCTAATCCTAACACGTACGCTAACACTAACCCGCGCCCTCACACGTACGCTCCCCCTAAAGCGTTTTCGTACCCTCACCTGGACCCTAAACCATCCCCATCCCCTATCCCTAACCCTAGCCCGAACCCTAACCCTAACCCTTCCCCGAAGCCTGACCCTCACCCATCCCCTAATCCTAACCCGTACGCTAACACTAACCCACGCCCTCACACGTACGCTCCTCCTAAAGCGTTGTCGTACCCTCACTTGGACCCTAAACCGTCCCCGTACCCTAACCCTAACCCTAGCCCGAAACCTAACCCTAAACCTTCCCCGTAGCCTGACACTCACCCGTCCCCTAATCCTAACCCGTACGCTAACACTAACCCGCGCCCTCACACGTACGCTCCCCCTAAAGCATTGTCGTACCCTCACCTGGACCCTAAACCGTCCCCGTCCCCTAAACCTACCCTAGCCCGAACCCTAACCCTTCCCCGAAGCCTGACCCTCACCCGTCCCCTAATCCTAACCCGTACGCTAACACTAACCCACGCCCTCACACGTACGCTCCCCCTAAAGCGTTGTCGTACCCTCACCTGGACCCTAAACCGTCCCCGTCCCCTAACCCTAACCCTAGCCCGAACCCTAACCCTAACCCTTCCCCGAAGCCTGACCCTCACCCGTCCCCTAATCCTAACCCGTACGCTAACACTAACCCATGCCCTCACACGTACGCTCCCCCTAAAACGTTGTCGTACCCTCACCTGGACCCTAAACCGTCCCCGTACCCTAACCCTAATCCTAGCCCGAACCCTAACCCTAACACTTCCCCGAGGCCTGACCCTCACCCGTCCCCTAATCCTAACCCGTACACTAACACTAACCTGCGCCCTCACACGTACGCTCCCCCTAAAGCGTTGTCGTACCCTCACCTGGACCCTAAACCGTCCCCGTACCCTAACCCTAACCCTAGCCCGAACCCTAACCCTAACCCTTCCCCGAAGCCTGACCCTCACCCGTCCCCTAATCCTAACCCGTACGCTAACACTAACCCGCGCCCTCACACGTAGGCTCCCCCTAAAGCGTTGTCGTACCCTCACCTGGACCCTAAACCGTCCCCGTCCCCTAACCCTAACCCTAGCCCGAACCCTAACCCTAACCCTTCCCCGAAGCCTGACCCTCACCCGTCCACTAATCCTAACCCGTACGCTAACACTAACCCGCGCCCTCACACGTACGCTCCCCCTAAAGCGTTGTCGTACCCTCACCTGGACCCTAAACCGTCCCCGTACCCTAACCCTAACCCTAGCCCGAACCCTAACCCTAACCCTTCCAAGAAGGCTGACCCTCACCCGTCCCCTAATCCTAACCCGTACGCTAACACTAACCCGCGCCCTCACACGTACGCTCCCCCTAAAGCGTTGTCGTACCCTCAACTGGACCCTAAACCGTCCCCGTACCCTAACCCTAACCCTAGCCCGAACCCTAACCCTATCCCTTCCCCGAAGCCTGACCCTCACCCGTCCCCTAATCCTAACCCGTACACTAACACTAACCCGCGCCCTCACACGTACGCTCCCCCTAAAGCGTTGTCGTACCCTCACCTGGACCCTAAATCGTCCCCGTACCCTAACCCTAACCCTAGCCCAAACCCTAACCCTAACCCTTCCCCGAAGCCTGACCCTCACCCGTCCCCTAATCCTAACCCGTACGCTAACACTATCCCGTGGCCTCACACGTACCCTCCCCCTAAAGCGTTGTCGTACCATCACCTGGACCCTAAACCGTCCCCGTCCCCTAACACTAACCCTAGCCCGAAACCCAACCCTAAACCTTCCCCGAAGCCTGACCCTCACCCGTCCCCTAATCCTAACCCGTACGCTAACACTAACCCGCGCCCTCACACGTATGCTCAACCCTAAAGCGTTGTCGTACCCTCACCTGGACCCTAAACCGTCCCCGTCCCCTAACCCTAACCCTAGTCCAAACCCTAACCCTAACCCTTCCCCGAAGCCTGACCGTCACCCGTCCCCTGATCCTAACCCGTACGCTAACACTATCCCGTGGCCTCACACGTACCCTCCCCCTAAAGCGTTGTCGTACCCTTACCTGGACCCTAAACCGTCCCCGTCCCCTAACCCTAACCCTAGCCCGAACCCTAACCCTAAACTTTCCCCGAAGCCTGACCCTCACCCGTCCCCTAATCCTAACCCGTACGCTAACACTAACCCGCGCCCTCACACGTACGCTCCCTGTAAAGCGATGTCGTACCCTCAACTGGACCCTAAACCGTCCCCGTCCCCTAACCCTAACCCTAGCCCGAACCCTAACCCTAACCCTTCCCCGAAGCCTGACCCTCACCCGTCCTCTAATCCTAACCCGTACGCTAACACTAACCCGTGCCCTCACACGTACGCTCCCCCTAAAGCGTTGTCGTACCCTCACCTGGACCCTAAACCGTCCCCGTCCCCTAACCCTAACCCTAGCCCGAACCCTAACCCTAACCCTTCCCCGAAGCCTGACCCTCTCCCGTCCCCTAATCCTAACCCGTACGCTAACACTAACCCGCGCCCTCACACGTACGCTCCCCCTAAAGCGTTGTCGTACCCTCACCTGGACCCTAAACCGTCCCCGTACCCTAACCCTAACCCTAGCCCGAACCCTAACCCTAACCCTTCCCCGAAGCCTGACCCTCACCCGTCCCCTAATCCTAACCCGTACGCTAACACTAACCCATGCCCTCACACGTACGCTCCCCCTAAAGCGTTGTCGTACCCTCACCTGGACCCTAAACCGTCCCCGTCCCCTAACCCTAACAAGAGCCCGAACCCTAACCCTAACCCTTCCCCGAAGCCTGACCCTCACCCGTCCCCTAATCCTAACCCGTACGCTAACACTAACCCGCGCCCTCACACGTACGCTCCCCCTAAAGCGTTGTCGTACCCTCACCTGGACCCTAAACCGTCCCCGTCCCCTAACCCTAACCCTAGCCCGAACCCTAACCCTAACCCTTCCCCGAAGCCTGACCGTCACCCGTCCCCTGATCCTAACCCATACGCTAACACTATCCCGTGGCCTCACACGTACCCTCCCCCTAAAGCGTTGTCGTACCCTCACCTGGACCCTAAACCGTCCCCGTCCCCTAACCCTAACCCTAGCCCGAACCCTAACCCTAAACTTTCCCCGAAGCCTGACCCTCACCCGTCCCCTAATCCTAACCCGTACGCTAACACTAACCCTCGCCCTCACACGTACGCTCCCCGTAAAGCGATGTCGTACCCTCAACAGGACCCTAAACCGTCCCCGTCCCCTAACCCTAACCCTAGCCCGAACCCAAACCCTAACCCTTCCCCGAAGCCTGACCCTCACCCGTCCTCTAATCCTAACCCGTACGCTAACACTAACCCGTGCCCTAACACGTACGCTCCCCCTAAAGCGTTGTCGTACCCTCACCTGGACCCTAAACCGTCCCCGTATCGTAACCCTAACCCTAGCCCGAACCCAAACCCTAACCCTTCCCCGAAGCCTGACCCTCACCCGTCCCCTAATCCTAACCCATACTCTAACACTAACCCGCGCCCTCACACGTACGCTCCCCCTAAAGCGTTGTCGTACCCTCACCTGGACCATAAATCGTCCCCGTCCCCTAACCCTAACCCTAGCCCGAACCCTAACCCTAACCCTTCCCCGAAGCCTGACCCTCACCCGTCCCCTAATCCTAACCAGTACGCTAACACTAACCCACGCCCTCACACGTACGCTTCCCCTAAAGCGTTGTCGTACCCTCACCTGGACCCTAAACCGTCCCCGTCCCCTAACCCTAACCCTAGCCCGAACCCTAACCCTAACCCTTCCCTGAAGCCTGACCCTCACCCGTCCCCTAATCCTAACCCGTACGCTAACACTTACCCGCGCCCTCACACGTACGCTCCCCCTAAAGCGTTGTCGTACCCTCACCTGGACCCTAAACCGTCCCCGTCCCCTAACCCTAACCCTAGCCCGAACCCTAACCCTAACCCTCTCCCGAAGCCTGACCCTCTCCCGTCCCCTAATCCTAAACCGTACGCTAACACTAACCCACGCCCTCACACGTACGCTCCCCCTAAAGCGTTGTCGTACCCTCACCTGGACCCTAAACCGTCCCCGTACCCTAACCCTAACCCTAGCCCGAACCCTAACCCTAACCCTTCCCGGAAGCCTGACCCTCACCCGTCCCCTAATCCTAACCCGTACGCTAACACTAACCCGCGCCCTCACACGTACGCTCCCCCTAAAGCGTCGTCGTACCCTCACCTGGACCCTAAACCGTCCCCGTCCCCTAACCCTAACCCTAGCCCGAACCCTAACCCTAACACTTCCCCGAAGCCTGACCGTCACCCGTCCCCTGATCCTAACCCGTACGCTAACACTATCCCGTGGCCTCACACGTACCCTCCCCCTAAAGCGTTGTCGTTACATCACCTGTACCCTAAACCGTCCCCGTCCCCTAACCCTAACCCTAGCCCGAACCCTAACCCTAAACTTTCCCCGAAGCCTGACCCTCACCCGTCCCCTAATCCTAACCCGTACGCTAACACTAACCCGCGCCCTCACACGTACGCTCCCCGTAAAGCGATGTCGTACCCTCAACTGGACCCTAAACCGTCCCCATCCCCTAACCCTAACCCTAGCCCGAACCCAAACCCTAACCCTTCCCCGAAGCCTGACCCTCACCCGTCCTCTAATCCTAACCCGTACGCTAACACTAACCCGTGCCCTCACACGTACGCTCCCCCTAAAGCGTTGTCGTACCCTCACCTGGACCCTAAACCGTCCCCGTATCGTAACCCGAAACCTAGCCCGAACCCTAACCCTAACCCTTCCCCGAAGCCTGACCCTCACCCGTCCCCTAATCCTAACCCGTACGCTAACGCTAACCCGCGCCCTCACACGTACGCTCCCCCTAAAGCCTTGTCGTACCCTCACCTGGACCATAAATCGTCCCCGTCCCCTAACCCTAACCCTAGCCCGAACCCTAACCCTAACCCTTCCCCGAAGCCTGACCCTCACCCGTCCCCTAATCCTAACCCGTACGCTAACACTAACCCGCGCCCTCACACGTACGCTTCCCCTAAAGCGTTGTCGTACCCTCACCTGGACCCTAAACCGTCCCCGTCCCCTAACCCTAACCCTAGCCCGAACCCTAACCCTAACCCTTCCCCGAAGCCTGACACTCACCCGTCCCAAAATCCTAACCCGTACGCTAACACTTACCCGCGCCCTCACACGTACGCTCCTCCTAAAGCGTTGTCGTACCCTCACCTGGACCCTAAACCGTCCCCGTCCCCTAACCCTAACCCTAGCCCGAACCCTAACCCTAACCCTTCCCCGAAGCCTGACCCTCACCCGTCCCATAATCCTAACACGTACGCTAACACTAACCCGCGCCCTCACACGTACGCTCCCCCTAAAGCGTTGTCGTACACTCACATGGACCCTAAACCGTCCCCATCCCCTAACCCTATCCGTAGACCGAACCCTAACCCTAACTCTTCCCCGAAGCCTGACCCTCACCCGTCCCCTAATCCTAACCAGTACACTAACACTAACCCGCGCCCTCACACGTATGCTCCCCCTAAAGCGTTATCGTACCCTCACCTGGACCCTAAACCGTCCCCGTACCCTAACCCTAACCCTAGCCCGAACCCTAACCCTAACCCTTCCCCGAAGCCTGACTCTCACCCGTCCCCTAATACTAACCCGTACGCTAACACTAACCCGCGCCCTCACACGTACGCTCCCCCTAAAGCGTTTTCGTACCCTCACCTGGACCCTAAACCTTACCCGTCCCCTAACCCTAACCCTAGCCCGAACCCTAACCGTAACCCTTCCCCGAAGCCTGACCCTCACCCGTCCCCTAATCCTAACCCGTACTCTAACACTAACCCACGCCCTCACACGTACGCTCCCCCTAAAGCGTTGTCGTACCCTCACCTGGACCCTAAACCGTCCCCATACCCTAACCCTAATCCTAGCCCGAACCCTAACCCTAACCCTTCCCCGAAGCCTGACCCTCACCCGTCCCCTAATCCTAACCCGTACGCTAACACTAACCCGCGCCCTCACACGTACGCTCCCCCTAAAGCGTTGTCGTACCCTCACCTGGACCCTAAACCGTCCCCGTCCCCTAACCCTAACCCTAGCCCGAACCCTAACCCTAACCCTTCCCCGAAGCCTGACCCTCACCCGTCCCATAATCCTAACCCGTACGCTAACACTAACCGGCGCCCTCACACGTACGCTCCCCCTAAAGCGTTGTCGTACCCTCACCTGGACCCTAAACCGTCCCCGTCCCCTAACCCTAACGCTAGCCCGAACCCTAACCCTAACCCTTCCCCGAAGCCTGACCCTCACCCGTCCCCTAATCCTAACCCGTACGCTAACACTAACCCGCGCCCTCACACGTACGCTCCCCCTAAAGCATTGTCGTACCCTCACCTGGACCCTAAACCGTCCCCGTCCCCTAACCCGAACCCTAGGCCGAAACCTAACCCTAACCCTAAGCCTTCCCCGAAGCCTGACCCTCACCCGTCCCCTAATCCTAACCCGTACACTAACACTAACCCGCGCCCTCACACGTACGCTCCCCCTAAAGCGTTGTCGTACCCTCACCTGGACCCTAAACCGTCCCCGTACCCTAACCCTAGCCCGAACCCTAACCCTAACCCTTCCCCGAAGCCTGACCCTCACCCCTCCCCTAATCCTAACCCGTACGCTAACACTAACCCGCGCCCTCACACGTACGCTCCCACTAAAGCGTTGTCGTACCCTCACCTGGACCCTAAACCGTCCCCGTCTCCTAACCCTAACCGTAGTCCGAACCCTAACCCTAACCCTTCCCCGAAGCCTGACCCTCACCCGTCCCCTAATCCTAAACCGTACGCTAACACTAACCCGCGCCCTCACACGTACGCTCCCCCTAAAGCATTGTCGTACCCTCACCTGGACCCTAAACCGTCCCCGTCCCCTAACACTAACCCTAACCCTAGCCCGAACCCTAACCCTAACCCTTCCCCGAAGCCTGACCCTCACCCGTACCCTAATCCTAACCCGTACGCTAACACTAACCCGCGCCCTCACACGTACGCTCCCCCTAAAGCGTTGTCGTACCCTCACCTGGACCCTAATCCGTCCCCATCCCCTAACCCTAACCCTAGCCCGAACCCTAACCCTAACCCTTCCCCGAAGCCTGACCCTCACCCGTCCCCTAATCCTAACCCGTACGCTAACACTAACCCGCGCCCTCACACGAACGCTCCCCCTAAAGCGTTGTCGTACCCTCACCTGGACCCTAAACCGTCCCCATCCCCTAACCCGAACCCTAGCCCGAACCCTAACCCTAACCCTTCCCCGAAGCCTGACCCTCACCCGGCCCCTAATCCTAACCCGTACGCTAACACTAACCGGCGCCCTCACACGTACGCTCCCCCTAAAGCGTTGTCATACCCTCACCTGGACCCTAAACCGTCCCCGTACCCTAACCCTAACCCTAGCCCGAACCCTAACCCTAACCCTTCCCCGAAGCCTGACCCTCACCCGTCCCCTAATCCTAACCCGTACGCTAACACTAACCCGCGCCCTCACACGTACGCTCCCCCTAAAGCGTTTTCGTACCCTCACCTGGACCCTAAACCGTCCCCGTCACCTAACCCTAACCCTAGCCCAAACCCTAACCCTAACCCTTCCCCGAAGCCTGACCCTCACCCGTCCCCTAATCCTAACCCGTACGCTAACACTAACCCGTGCCCTCACATGTACGCTCCCCCTACAGCGTTGTCGTACCCTCACCTGGACCCTACACCGTCCCCGTACCCTAACCCTAACCCTAGCCCGAACCCTAACCCTAACCCTTCCCCGAAGCCTGACCCTCACCCGTCCCCTAATCCTAACCCGTACGCTAACACTAACCCGCGCCCTCACACGTACGCTCCCCCTAAAGCGTTGTCGTACCCTCACCTGGACCCTAAACCGTCCCCGTCCCCTAACCCTAACCCTAGCCCGAACCCTAACCGTAACCCTTCCCCGAAGCCTGACCCTCACCCGTCCCCTAATCCTAACCCGTACGCTAACACTAACCCACGCCCTCACACGTACGCTCCCCCTAAAGCGTTGTCGTACCCTCACCTGGACCCTAAACCGTCCCCGTCCCCTAACCCTAACCCTAGCCCGAACCCTAACCCTAACCCTTCCCCGAAGCCTGACCCTCACCCGTCCCCTAATCCTAACCCGTACGCTAACACTAACCCGCGCCCTCACACGTACGCTCCCCCTAAAACGTTGTCGTACCCTCACCTGGACCCTAAACCGTCCCCGTACCCTAACCCTAACCCTAGCCCGAACCCTAACCCTAACACTTCCCCGAGGCCTGACCCTCACCCGTCCCCTAATCCTAACCCGTACACTAACAGTAACCTGCGCCCTCACACGTACGCTCCCCCTAAAGCGTTGTCGTACCCTCACCTGGACCCTAAACCGTCCCCGTCCCCTAACCCTAACCCTAGCACGAACCCTAACCCTAACCCTTCCCCGAAGCCTGACCCCCACCCGTCCCCTAATCCTAACCCGTACGCTAACACTAACCCGCGCCCTCACACGTACGCTCCCCCTAAAGCGTTGTCGTACCCTCACCTGGACCCTAAACCGTCCCCGTCCCCTAACCCTAACCCTAGCCCGAACCCTAACCCTAACCCTTCCCCGAAGCCTGACCCTCACCCGTCCACTAATCCTAACCCGTACGCTAACACTAACCCGCGCCCTCACACGTACGCTCCCCCTAAAGCGTTGTGGTACCCTCACCTGGACCCTAAACCGTCCCCGTACCCTAACCCTAACCCAAGCCCGAACCCTAACCCTAACCCTTCCCAGAAGGCTGACCCTCACCCATCCCCTAATCCTAACCCGTACGCTAACACTAACCCGCGCCCTCACACGTACGCTCCCCCTAAAGCGTTGTCGTACCCTCACCTGGACCCTAAACCGTCCCCGTCCCCTAACCCTAACCCTAGCCCGAATCCTAACCCTATCCCTTCCCCGAAGCCTGACCCTCACCCGTCCCCTAATCCTAACCCGTACACTAACACTAACCCACGCCCTCACACGTACGCTCCTCCTAAAGCGTTGTCGTACCCTCACTTGGACCCTAAACCGTCCCCGTAGCCTAACCCTAACCCTAGCCCGAAACCTAACCCTAACCCTTCCCCGAAGCCTGCCCCTCACCCGTCCCCTAATCCTAACCCGTACGCTAACACTAACCCGTGCCCTCACACGTACTCTCCCCCTAAAGCGTTGTCGTACCCTCACCTGGACCATAAACCGTCCCCGTCCCCTAACCCTAACCCTAGCCCGAACCCTAACCCTAACCCTTCCCCGAAGCCTGACCCTCACCCGTCCCCTAATCCTAACCCGTACGCTAACACTAACCCGCGCCCTCACACGTACGCTCCCCCTAAAGCGTTTTCGTACCCTCACCTGGACCCTAAACCGTCCCCGTCCCCTAACCCTAACCCTAGCCCGAACCCTAACCCTAACCCTTCCCCGAAGCCTGACCCTCACCCGTCCCCTAATCCTAACCCGTACGCTAACACTAACCCGCGCCCTCACACGTACGCTCCCCCTAAAGCGTTTTCGTACCCTCACCTGGACCCTAAACCGTCCCCATCCCCTAACCCTATCCGTAGACCGAACCCTAACCCTAACCCTTCCCCGAAGCCTGACCCTCACCCGTCCCCTAATCCTAACCAGTACACTAACACTAACCCGCGCCCTCACACGTATGCTCCCCCTAAAGCGTTATCGTATCCTCACCTGGACCCTAAACCGTCCCCGTACCCTAACCCTAACCCTAGCCCGAACCGTAACCCTAACCCTTCCCCGAAGCCTGACCCTCACCCGTCCCCTAATCCTAACCCGTACGCTAACACTAACCCACGCCCTCACACGTACGCTCCCCCTAAAGCGTTTTCGTACCCTCACCTGGACCCTAAACCTTACCCGTCACCTAACCCTAACCCTAGCCCGAACCCTAACCGTAACCCTTCCCCGAAGCCTGACCCTCACCCGTCCCCTAATCCTAACCCTTACTCTAACACTAACCCACGCCCTCACACGTACGCTCCCCCTAAAGCGTTGTCGTACCCTCACCTGGACCCTAAACCGTCCCCGTCCCCTAACCCTAACCCTAGCCCGAACCCTAACCCTAACCCTTCCCCGAAGCCTGACCCTCACCCGTCCCCTAATCCTAACCCGTACGCTAACACTAACCCGCGCCCTCACACGTACGCTCCCCCTAAAGCGTTTTCGTACCCTCACCTGGACCCTAAACCGTCCCAATCCCCTAACCCTATCCGTAGACCGAACCCTAACCCTAACCCTTCCCCGAAGCCTGACCCTCACCCGTCCCCTAATCCTAACCAGTACACTAACACTAACCCGCGCCCTCACACGTATGCTCCCCCTAAAGCGTTATCGTACCCTCACCTGGACCCTAAACCGTCCCCGTACCCTAACCCTAACCCTAGCCCGAACCGTAACCCTAACCCTTCCCCGAAGCCTGACCCTCACCCGTCCCCTAATCCTAACCCGTACGCTAACACTAACCCGCGCCCTCACACGTACGCTCCCCCTAAAGCGTTTTCGTACCCTCACCTGGACCCTAAACCTTACCCGTCACCTAACCCTAACCCTAGCCCGAAACCTAACCGTAACCCTTCCACGAAGCCTGACCCTCACCCGTCCCCTAATCCTAACCCTTACTCTAACACTAACCCACGCCCTCACACGTACGCTCCCCCTAAAGCGTTGTCGTACCGTCACCTGGACCCTAAACCGTCCCCGTCCCCTAACCCTAACCCTAACCCTAGCCCGAACCCTAACCCTTCCCCGAAGCCTGACCCTCACCCGTCCCCTAATCCTAACCCATACGCTAACACTAACCCGCGCCCTCACACGTACGCTCCCCCTAAAGCGTTGTCGTACCCTCACCTGGACCCTAAACCGTCCCCGTCCCCTAACCCTAACCCTAGCCCGAACCCTAACCCTAACCCTTCCCCGAAGCCTGACCCTCACCCGTCCCCTAATCCTAACCCGTACGCTAACACTAACCCGCGCCCTCACACGTACGCTCCCCCTAAAGCGTTGTCGTACCCTCACCTGGACCCTAAACCGTCCCCGTCCCCTAACCCTAACCCTAGCCCGAACCCTAACCCTAACCCTTCCCCGAAGCCTGACCCTCACCCGTCCCCTAATCCTAACCCGTACGCTAACACTAACCGGCGCCCTCACACGTACGCTCCCCCTAAAGCGTTGTCGTACCCTCACCTGGACCCTAATCCGTCCCCATCCCCTAACCCTAACCCTAGCCCGAACCCTAACCCTAACCCTTCCCCGAAGCCTGACCCTCACCCGTCCCCTAATCCTAACCCGTACGCTAACACTAACCCGCCCCCTCACACGTACGCTCCCCCTAAAGCGTTGTCGTACCCTCACCTGGACCCTAAACCGTCCCCGTACCCTAACCCTAACCCTAGCCCGAAACCTAACCCTAAACCTTCCCCGTAGCCTGACCCTCACCCGTCCCCTAATCCTAACCCGTACGCTAACACTAACCCGCGCCCTCACACGTACGCTCCCCCTAAAGCATTGTCGTACCCTCACCTGGACCCTAAAGCGTCCCCGTCCCCTAAACCTAACCCTAGCCCGAACCCTAACCCTTCCCCGAAGCCTGACCCTCACCCGTCCCCTAATCCTAACCCGTACGCTAACACTAACCCACGCCCTCACACGTACGCTCCCCCTAAAGCGTTGTCGTACCCTCACCTGGACCCTAAACCGTCCCCGTCCCCTAACCCTAACCCTAGCCCGAACCCTAACCCTAACCCTTCCCCGAAGCCTGACCCTCACCCGTCCCCTAATCCTAACCCGTACGCTAACACTAACCGGCGCCCTCACACGTACGCTCCCCCTAAAACGTTGTCGTACCCTCACCTGGACCCTAAACCGTCCCCGTACCCTAACCCTAACCCTAGCCCGAAACCTAACCCTAACCCTTCCCCGAAGCCTGACCCTCACCCGTCCCCTAATCCTAACCCGTATGCTAACACTAACCCGCGCCCTCACACATACGCTCCCCCTAAAGCGTTTTCGTACCCTCACCTGGACCCTAAACCGTCCCCGTACCCTAACCCTAACCCTAGCCCGAACCCTAACCCTAACCCTTCCCCGAAGCCTGACCCTCACCCGTCCCCTAATCCTAAACCGTACGCTAACACTAACCCGCGCCCTCACACGTACGCTCCCCCTAAAGCGTTTTCGTACCATCACCTGGACCCTAAACCATCCCCGTCCCCTAACCCTAACCCTAGGCCGAACCCTAACCGTAACCCTTCCCCGAAGCCTGACCCTCACCCATCCCCTAATCCTAACCCGTACGCTAACACTAAACCACGCCCTCACACGTACGCTCCTCCTAAAGCGTTGTCGTACCCTCACCTGGACCCTAAACCGTCCCCGTACCCTAACCCTAACCCTAGCCCGAAACCTAACCCTAACCCTTCCCCGTAGCCTGACCCTCACCCGTCCCCTAGTCCTAACCCGTACGCTAACACTAACCCGCGCCCTCACACGTACGCTCCCCCTAAAGCATTGGCGTACCCTCACCTGGACCCTAAACCGTCCCCGTCCCCTAACCCTAACCCTAGCCCGAACCCTAACCCTAACCCTTCCCCGAAGCCTGATCCTCACCCGTCCCCTAATCCTAACCCGTACGCTAACACTAACCCGCGCCCTCACACGTACGCTCCCCCTAAAGCGTTGTCGTACCCTCACCTGGACCCTAAACCGGCCCCGTCCCCTAACCCTAACCCTAGCCCGAACCCTAACCCTAACCCTTCCCCGAAGCCTGACCCTCACCCGTCCCCTAATCCTAACCCGTACGCTAACACTAACCCGCGCCCTCACACGTATGCTCCCCCTAAAGCGTTATCGTACCCTCACCTGGACCCTAAACCGTCCCCGTACCCTAACCCTAACCCTAGCCCGAACCGTAACCCTAACCCTTCCCCGAAGCCTGACCCTCACCCGTCCCCTAATCCTAACCCGTACGCTAACACTAACCCGCGCCCTCACACGTACGCTCCCCCTAAAGCGTTTTCGTACCCTCACCTGGACCCTAAACCTTACCCGTCACCTAACCCTAACCCTAGCCCGAACCCTAACCGTAACCCTTCCCCGAAGCCTGACCCTCACCCGTCCCCTAATCCTAACCCTTACTCTAACACTAACCCACGCCCTCACACGTACGCTCCCCCTAAAGCGTTGTCGTACCGTCACCTGGACCCTAAACCGTCCCCGTCCCCTAACCCTAACCCTAGCCCGAACCCTAACCCTAACCCTTCCCCGAAGCCTGACCCTCACCCGTCCCCTAATCCTAACCCGTACGCTAACACTAACCCGCGCCCTCACACGTACGCTCCCCCTAAAGCGTTGTCGTACCCTCACCTGGACCCTAAACCGTCCCCGTCCCCTAACCCTAACCCTAGCCCGAACCCTAACCCTAACCCTTCCCCGAAGCCTGACCCTCACCCGTCCCCTAATCCTAACCCGTACGCTAACACTAACCGGCGCCCTCACACGTACGCTCCCCCTAAAGCGTTGTCGTACCCTCACCTGGACCCTAATCCGTCCCCATCCCCTAACCCTAACCCTAGCCCGAACCCTAACCCTAACCCTTCCCCGAAGCCTGACCCTCACCCGTCCCCTAATCCTAACCCGTACGCTAACACTAACCCGCTCCCTCACACGTACGCTCCCCCTAAAGCGTTGTCGTACCCTCACCTGGACCCTAAACCGTCCCCGTACCCTAACCCTAACCCTAGCCCGAAACCTAACCCTAAACCTTCCCCGTAGCCTGACCCTCACCCGTCCCCTAATACTAACCCGTACGCTAACACTAACCCGCGCCCTCACACGTACGCTCCCCCTAAAGCATTGTCGTACCCTCACCTGGACCCTAAAGCGTCCCCGTCCCCTAAACCTAACCCTAGCCCGAACCCTAACCCTTCCCCGAAGCCTGACCCTCACCCGTCCCCTAATCCTAACCCGTACGCTAACACTAACCCACGCCCTCACACGTACGCTCCCCCTAAAGCGTTGTCGTACCCTCACCTGGACCCTAAACCGTCCCCGTCCCCTAACCCTAACCCTAGCCCGAACCCTAACCCTAACCCTTCCCCGAAGCCTGACCCTCACCCGTCCCCTAATCCTAACCAGTACGCTAACACTAACCGGCGCCCTCACACGTACGCTCCCCCTAAAACGTTGTCGTACCCTCACCTGGACCCTAAACCGTCCCCGTACCCTAACCCTAACCCTAGCCCGAACCCTAACCCTAACCCTTCCCCGAAGCCTGACCCTCACCCGTCCCCTAATCCTAAACCGTACGCTAACACTAAACCACGCCCTCACACGTACGCTCCTCCTAAAGCGTTGTCGTACCCTCACCTGGACCCTAAACCGTCCCCGTACCCTAACCCTAACCCTAGCCCGACACCTAACCCTAACCCTTCCCCGTAGCCTGACCCTCACCCGTCCCCTAGTCCTAACCCGTACGCTAACACTAACCCGCGCCCTCACACGTACGCTCCCCCTAAAGCATTGTCGTACCCTCACCTGGACCCTAAACCGTCCCCGTCCCCTAACCCTAACCCTAGCCCGAACCCTAACCCTAACCCTTCCCCGAAGCCTGATCCTCACCCGTCCCCTAATCCTAACCCGTACGCTAACACTAACCCGCGCCCTCACACGTACGCTCCCCCTAAAGCGTTGTCGTACCCTCACCTGGACCCTAAACCGGCCCCGTCCCCTAACCCTAACCCTAGCCCGAACCCTAACCCTAACCCTTCCCCGAAGCCTGACCCTCACCCGTCCCCTAATCCTAACCCGTACGCTAACACTAACCCGCGCCCTCACACGTACGCTCCCCCTAAAGCGTTGTCATCCCCTCACCTGGACCCGAAACCGTCCCCGTACCCTAACCCTAACCCTAGCCCGAACCCTAACCCTAACACTTCCCCGAGGCCTGACCCTCACCCGTCCCCTAATCCTAACCCGTACACTAACACTAACCTGCGCCCTCACACGTACGCTCCCCCTAAAGCGTTGTCGTACCCTCACCTGGACCCTAAACCGTCCCCGTACCCTAACCCTAACCCTAGCCCGAACCCTAACCCTAACCCTTCCCCGAAGCCTGACCCTCACCCGTCCCCTAATCCTAACCCGTACGCTAACACTAACCCGCGCCCTCACACGTACGCTCCCCCTAAAGCGTTGTCGTACCCTCACCTGGACCCTAAACCGTCCCCGTCCCCTAACCCTAACCCTAGCCCGAACCCTAACCCTAACCCTTCCCTGAAGCCTGACCCTCACCCGTCCACTAATCCTAACCCGTACGCTAACACTAACCCGCGCCCTCACACGTACGCTCCCCCTAAAGCGTTGTCGTACCCTCACCTGGACCCTAAACCGTCCCCGTACCCTAACCCTAACCCTAGCCCGAACCCTAACCCTAACCCTTCCCAGAAGGCTGACCCTCACCCGTCCCCTAATCCTAACCCGTACGCTAACACTAACCCGCGCCCTCACACGTACGCTCCCCCTAAAGCGTTGTCGTACCCTCACCTGGACCCTAAACCGTCCCCGTCCCCTAACCCTAACCCTAGCCCGAACCCTAACCCTATCCCTTCCCCGAAGCCTGACCCTCACCCGTCCCCTAATCCTAACCCGTACACTAACACTAACCCGCGCCCTCACACGTACGCTCCCCCTAAAGCGTTGTCGTACCCTCACCTGGACCCTAAACCGTCCCCGTCCCCTAACCCTAACCCTAGCCCGAACCCTAACCGTAACCCTTCCCCGAAGCCTGACCCTCACCCGTCCCCTAATCCTAACCCGTACGCTAACACTAACCCACGCCCTCACACGTACGCTCCCCCTAAAGCGTTGTCGTACCCTCACCTGGACCCTAAACCGTCCCCGTCCCCTAACCCTAACCCTAGCCCGAACCCTAACCCTAACCCTTCCCCGAAGCCTGACCCTCACCCGTCCCCTAATCCTAACCCGTACGCTAACACTAACCGGCGCCCTCACACGTACGCTCCCCCTAAAACGTTGTCGTACCCTCACCTGGACCCTAAACCGTCCCCGTACCCTAACCCTAACCCTAGCCCGAACCCTAACCCTAACCCTTCCCCGAAGCCTGACCCTCACCCGTCCCCTAATCCTAACCCGTACGCTAACACTAACCCGCGCCCTCACACGTACGCTCCCCCTAAAGCGTTTTCGTACCCTCACCTGGACCCTAAACCGTCCCCGTCCCCTAACCCTAACCCTAGCCCGAACCCTAACCGTAACCCTTCCCCGAAGCCTGACCCTCACCCGTCCCCTAATCCTAACCCGTACTCTAACACTAACCCACGCCCTCACACGTACGCTCCCCCTAAAGCGTTGTCGTACCCTCACCTGGACCCTAAACCGTCCCCGTCCCCTAACCCTAACCCTAGCCCGAACCCTAACCCTAACCCTTCCCCGAATCCTGACCACACCCGTCCCCTAATCCTAACCCGTACGCTAACACTAACCGGCGCCCTCACACGTACGCTCCCCCTAAAACGTTGTCGTACCCTCACCTGGACCCTAAACCGTCCCCGTACCCTAACCCTAACCCTAGCCCGAACCCTAACCCTAACCCTTCCCCGAAGCCTGACCCTCACCCGTCCCCTAATCCTAAACCGTACGCTAACACTAACCCGCGCCCTCACACGTACGCTCCCCCTAAAGCGTTTTCGTACCCTCACCTGGACCCTAAACCATCCCCGTCCCCTAACCCTAACCCTAGGCCGAACCCTAACCGTAACCCTTCCCCGAAGCCTGACCCTCACCCATCCCCTAATCCTAACCCGTACGCTAACACTAAACCACGCCCTCACACGTACGCTCCTCCTAAAGCGTTGTCGTACCCTCACCTGGACCCTAAACCGTCCCCGTACCCTAACCCTAACCCTAGCCCGAAACCTAACCCTAACCCTTCCCCGTAGCCTGACCCTCACCCGTCCCCTAATCCTAACCCGTACGCTAACACTAACCCGCGCCCTCTCACGTACGCTCCCCCTAAAGCATTGTCGTACCCTCACCTGGACCCTAAACCGTCCCCGTCCCCTAACCCTAACCCTAGCCCGAACCCTAACCCTAACCCTTCCCCGAAGCCTGATCCTCACCCGTCCCATAATCCTAACCCGTACGCTAACACTAACCCGCGCCCTCACACGTACGCTCCCCCTAAAGCGTTGTCGTACCCTCACCTGGACCCTAAACCGTCCCCGTCCCCTAACCCTAACCCTAGCCCGAACCCTAACCCTAACCCTTCCCCGAAGCGTGACCCTCACCCGTCCCCTAATCCTAACCCGTACGCTAACACTAACCCGCGCCCTCACACGTACGCTCCCCCTAAAGCGTTGTCATACCCTCACCTGGACCCGAAACCGTCCCCGTACCCTAACCCTAACCCTAGCCCGAACCCTAACCCTAACACTTCCCCGAGGCCTGACCCTCACCCGTCCCCTAATCCTAACCCGTACACTAACACTAACTTGCGCCCTCACACGTACGCTCCCCCTAAAGCGTTGTCGTACCCTCACCTGGACCCTAAACCGTCCCCGTACCCTAACCCTAACCCTAGCCCGAACCCTAACCCTAACCCTTCCCCGAAGCCTGACCCTCACCCGTCCCCTAATCCTAACCCGTACGCTAACACTAACCCGCGCCCTCACACGTACGCTCCCCCTAAAGCGTTGTCGTACCCTCACCTGGACCCTAAACCGTCCCCGTCCCCTAACTCTAACCCTAGCCCGAACCCTAACCCTAACCCTTCCCCGAAGCCTGACCCTCACCCGTCCCCTAATCCTAACCCGTACGCTAACACTAACCCGCGCCCTCACACGTACACTCCCCCTAAAGCGTTGTCGTACCCTCACCTGGACCCTAAACCGTCCCCGTCCCCTAACCCTAACCCTAGCCCGAACCCTAAACCTATCCCTTCCCCGAAGCCTGACCCTCACCCGTCCCCTAATCCTAACCGTACACTAACACTAACCCGTGCCCTCACACGTACGCTCCCCCTAAAGCGTTGTCGTACCCTCACCTGGACCCTAAATCGTCCCCGTACCCTAACCCTAACCCTAGCCCAAACCCTAACCCTAACCCTTCCCCGAAGCCTGACCCTCACCCGTCCCCTAATCCTAACCCGTACGCTAACACTAACCCGCGCCCTCACACGTACGCTCCCCCTAAAGCGTTTTCGTACCCTCACCTGGACCCTAAACCGTCCCCGTCCCCTAACCCTAACCCTAGCCCGAACCCTAACCGTAACCCTTCCCCGAAGCCTGACCCTCACCCGTCCCCTAATCCTAACCCGTACGCTAACACTAACCCACGCCCTCACACGTACGCTCCCCCTAAAGCGTTGTCGTACCCTCACCTGGACCCTAAACCGTCCCCGTCCCCTAACCCTAACCCTAGCCCGAACCCTAACCCTAACCCTTCCCCGAAGCCTGACCCTCACCCGTCCCCTAATCCTAACCCGTACGCTAACACTAACCGGCGCCCTCACACGTACGCTCCCCCTAAAACGTTGTCGTACCCTCACCTGGACCCTAAACCGTCCCCGTACCCTAACCCTAACCCTAGCCCGAACCCTAACCCTAACCCTTCCCCGAAGCCTGACCCTCACCCGTCCCCTAATCCTAACTCGTACGCTAACACTAACCCGCGCCCTCACACATACGCTCCCCCTAAAGCGTTTTCGTACCCTCACCTGGACCCTAAACCGTCCCCGTACCCTAACCCTAACCCTAGCCCGAACCCTAACCCTAACCCTTCCCTGAAGCCTGACCCTCACCCGTCCCCTAATCCTAACCCGTACGCTAACACTAACCCGCGCCCTCACATGTACGCTCCCCCTAAAGCGTTGTCGTACCCTCACCTGGACCCTAAACCGTCCCCGTACCCTAACCCTAACCCTAGCCCGAACCCTAATCCTAACCCTTCCCTGAAGCCTGACCCTCACCCATCACCTAATCCTAACCCGTACGCTAACACTAACACACGCCCTCACACGTACGCTCCCCCTAAAGCGTTGTCGTACCCTCACCTGGACCCTAAACCGTCCCCATCCCCTAACCCTAACCCGAGCCCGAACCCTAACCCTAACCCTTCCCCGAAGCCTGACCCTCACCCGTCCCCTAATCCTAACCCGTTCGCTAACACTAACCCGCGCCCTCACACGTACGCTCCCCCTAAAGCGTTGTCGTACCCTCACCTGGACCCTAAACCGTCCCCGTCCCCTAACCCTAACCCTAGCCCGAACCCTAACCCTAACACTTCCCCGAAGCCTGACCCTCAACCATCACCTAATCCTAACCCGTACGCTAACACTAACCCGCGCGCTCACACGTACGCTCCCCCTAAAGCGTTGTCGTACCCTCACCTGGACCCTAAACCGTCCCCGTACCATAACCGTAACCCTAGCCCGAACCCTAACCCTAACACTTCCCCGAGGCCTGACCCTCACCCGTCCCCTAATCCTAACCCGTACACTAACACTAACCCGCGCCCTCACACGTACGCTCCCCCTAAAGCGTTGTCGTACCCTCACCTGGACCCTAAACCGTCCCCGTACCCTAACCCTAACACTAGCCCGAACCCTAACCCTAACCCTTCCCCGAAGCCTGACCCTCACCCATCACCTAATCCTAACCCGTACGCTAACACTAACCCACGCGCTCACACATACGCTCCCCCTAAAGCGTTGTCGTACCCTCACCTGGACCCTAAACCGTCCCCGTCCCCTAACCCTAACCCTAGCCCGAACCCTAACCCTAACCCTTCCCCGAAGCCTGACCCTCACCCGTCCCCTAATCCTAACCCGTACGCTAACACTAACCCGCGCCCTCACACGTACGCTCCCCCTAAAGCGTTGTCGTACCCTCACCTGGACCCTAAACCGTCCCCGTCCCCTAACCCTAACCCTAGCCCGAACCCTAACCCTAACCCTTCCCCGAAGCCTGACCCTCACCCGTCCCCTAATACTAACCCGTACGCTAACAATAACCCGCGCCCTCACACGTACGCTCCCCCTAAAGCGTTGTCGTACCCTCACCTGGACCCTAAACCGTCCCCGTCCCCTAACCCTAACACTAGCCCGAACACTAACCGTAACCCTTCCCCGAAGCCTGACCCTCACCCATCCCCTAATCCTAACCCGTACGCTAACACTAACCCACGCCCTCACACGTACGCTCCCCCTAAAGCGTTGTCGTACCCTCACCTGGACCCTAAACCATCCCCGTCCCCTAACCCTAACCCGAGCCCGATCCCTAACCCTAACCCTTCCCCGAAGCCTGACCCTCACCCGTCCCCTAATCCTAACCCGTACGCTAACACTAACCCGCGCCCTCACACGTACGCTCCCCCTAAAGCGTTGTCGTACCCTCACCTGGACCCTAAACCGTCCCCGTCCCCTAACCCTAACCCTAGCCCGAACCCTAACCCTAACACTTCCCCGAAGCCTGACACTCACCCGTCCCCTAATCCTAACCCGTACGCTAACACTAACCCGCGCGCTCACACGTACGCTCCCCCTAAAGTGTTGTCGTACCCTCACCTGGACCCTAAACCGTCCCTGTACCATAACCCTAACCCTAGCCCGAACCCTAACCCTAACACTTCCCCGAGGCCTGACCCTCACCCGTCCCCTAATCCTAACCCGTACACTAACACTAACCCGCGCCCTCACACGTACGCTCCCCCTAAAGCGTTGTCGTACCCTCACCTGGACCCTAAACCGTCCCCGTACCCTAACCCTAACCCTAGCCCGAACCCTAACCCTAACCCTTCCCCGAAGCCTGACCCTCACCCGTCCCCTAATCCTAACCCGTACGCTAACACTAACCCGCGCCCTCACACGTACGCTCCCCCTAAAGCGTTGTCGTACCCTCACCTGGACCCTAAACCGTCCCCGTACCCTAACCCTAACCCTAGCCCGAACCCTAACCCTAACCCTTCCCTGAAGCCTGACCCTCACCCATCACCTAATCCTAACCCGTACGCTAACACTAACCCACGCCCTCACACGTACGCTCCCCCTAAAGCGTTGTCGTACCCTCACCTGGACCCTAAACCGTCCCCGTCCCCTAACCCTAACCCGAGCCCGAACCCTAACCCTAACCCTTCCCCGAAGCCTGACCCTCACCCGTCCCCTAATCCTAACCCGTACGCTAACACTAACCCGCGCCCTCACACGTACGCTCCCCCTAAAGCGTTGTCGTACCCTCACCTGGACCCTAAACCGTCCCCGTCCCCTAACCCTAACCCTAGCCCGAACCCTAACCCTAACACTTCCCCGAAACCTGACCCTCACCCGTCCCCTAATCCTAACCCGTATGCTAACACTAACCCGCGCGCTCACACGTACGCTCCCCCTAAAGCGTTGTCGTACCCTCACCTGGACCCTAAACCGTCCCCGTACCATAACCCTAACCCTAGCCCGAACCCTAACCCTAACACTTCCCCGAGGCCTGACCCTCACCCGTCCCCTAATCCTAAACCGTACACTAACACTAACCCGCGCCCTCACACGTACGCTCCCCATAAAGCGTTGTCGTACCCTCACCTGAACCCTAAACCGTCCCCGTCCCCTAACCCTAACCCTAGCCCGAACTCTAACCCTAATCCTTCCCCGAAGCCTGACCCTCACCCGTCCCCTAATCCTAACCCGTACGCTAACACTAACCCGCGCCCTCACACGTACGCTCCCCCTAAAGCGTTTTCGTACCCTCACGTGGACCCTAAACCGTCCCCGTACCCTAACCCTAACCCTAGCCCGAACACTAACCCTAACCCTTCCCCGAAGCCTGACCCTCACCCGTCCCCTAATCCTAACCCGTACACTAACACTAACCCGCGCCCTCACACGTACGCTCCCCCTAAAGCGTTGTCGTACCCTCACATGGACCCTAAACCGTCCCCGTACCCTACCCCTAACCCTAGCCCGAACCCTAACCCTAACCCTTCCCCGAAGCCTGACCCTCACCCGTCCCCTAATCCTAACCCGTACGCTAACACTAACCCGCGCCCTCACACGTACGCTCCCCCTAAAGCGTTGTCGTACCCTCACCTGGACCCTAAACCGTCCCCGTACCCTAACCCTAACCCTAGCCCGAACCCTAACCGTAACCCTTCCCCGAAGCCTGAACCTCAACCGTCCCCTAATCCTAACACGTACACTAACACTAACCCGCGCCCTCACACGTACGCTCCCCCTAAAGCGTTGTCGTACCCTCACCTGGACCAAAACCGTCCCCGTACCCTAACCCTAACCCTAGCCCGAACCCTAACCCTAACACTTCCCCGAAGCCTGACCCTCACCCGTCCCCTAATCCTAACCCGTACGCTAACACTAACCCGCGCCCTCACACGTACGCTCCCCCTAAAGCGTTGTCGTACCCTCACCTGGACCCTAAACCGTCCCCGTCCCCTAACCCTAACCCTAGCCCGAGCCCTAACCGTAACACTTCCCCGAAGCCTGACCCTCACCCATCCCCTAAACCTAACCCGTACGCTAACACTAACCCACGCCCTCACACGTACGCTCCCCCTAAAGCGTTGTCGTACCCTCACCTGGACCCTAAACCGTCCCCGTCACCTAACCCTAACCCTAGCCCGAACCCTAACCCTAACCCTTCCCCGAAGCCTGACCCTCACCCGTCCCCTAATCCTAACCCGTACGCTAACACTAACCCGTGCCCTCACATGTACGCTCCCCCTACAGCGTTGTCGTACCCTCACCTGGACCCTACACCGTCCCCGTACCCTAACCCTAACCCTAGCCCGAACCCTAACCCTAACCCTTCCCCGAAGCCTGACCCTCACCCGTCCCCTAATCCTAACCCGTACGCTAACACTAACCCGCGCCCTCACACGTACGCTCCCCCTAAAGCGTTTTCGTACCCTCACCTGGACCCTAAACCGTCCCCGTCCCCTAAACCTAACCCTAGCCCGAACCCTAACCGTAACCCTTCCCCGAAGCCTGACCCTCACCCGTCCCCTAATCCTAACCCGTACGCTAACACTAACCCACGCCCTCACATGTACGCTCCCCCTAAAGCGTTGTCGTACCCTCACCTGGACCCTAAACCGTCCCCGTCCCCTAACCCTAACCCTAGCCCGAACCCTAACCCTAACCCTTCCCCGAAGCCTGACCCTCACCCGTCCCCTAATCCTAACCCGTACGCTAACACTAACCGGCGCCCTCACACGTACGCTCCCCCTAAAACGTTGTCGTACCCTCACCTGGACCCTAAACCGTCCCCGTACCCTAACCCTAACCCTAGCCCGAACCCTAACCCTAACCCTTCCCCGAAGCCTGACCCTCACCCGTCCCCTAATCCTAACCCGTACGCTAACACTAACCCGCGCCCTCACACGTACGCTCCCCCTAAAGCGTTTTCGTACCCTCACCTGGACCCTAAACCGTCCCCGTCCCCTAACCCTAACCCTAGCCCGAACCCTAACCGTAACCCTTCCCCGAAGCCTGACCCTCACCCGTCCCCTAATCCTAACCCGTACGCTAACACTAACCCACGCCCTCACACGTACGCTCCCCCTAAAGCGTTGTCGTACCCTCACCTGGACCCTAAACCGTCCCCGTCCCCTAACCCTAACCCTAGCCCGAACCCTAACCCTAACCCTTCCCCGAAGCCTGATCCTCACCCGTCCCCTAATCCTAACCCGTACGCTAACACTAACCCGCGCCCTCACACGTACGCTCCCCCTAAAGCGTTGTCGTACCCTCACCTGGACCCTAAACCGTCCCCGTCCCCTAACCCTAACCCTAGCCCGAACCCTAACCCTAACCCTTCCCCGAAGCCTGACCCTCACCCGTCCCCTAATCCTAACCCGTACGCTAACACTAACCCGCGCCCTCACACGTACGCTCCCCCTAAAGCGTTGTCATACCCTCACCTGGACCCGAAACCGTCCCCGTACCCTAACCCTAACCCTAGCCCGAACCCTAACCCTAACACTTCCCCGAGGCCTGACCCTCACCCGTCCCCTAATCCTAACCCGTACACTAACACTAACTTGCGCCCTCACACGTACGCTCCCCCTAAAGCGTTGTCGTACCCTCACCTGGACCCTAAACCGTCCCCGTACCCTAACCCTAACCCTAGCCCGAACCCTAACCCTAACCCTTCCCCGAAGCCTGACCCTCACCCGTCCCCTAATCCTAACCCGTACGCTAACACTAACCCGCGCCCTCACACGTACACTCCCCCTAAAGCGTTGTCGTACCCTCACCTGGACCCTAAACCGTCCCCGTCCCCTAACCCTAACCCTAGCCCGAACCCTAACCGTAACCCTTCCCCGAAGCCTGACCCTCACCCGTCCCCTAATCCTAACCCGTACGCTAACACTAACCCACGCCCTCACACGTACGCTCCCCCTAAAGCGTTGTAGTACCCTCACCTGGACCCTAAACCGTCCCCGTCCCCTAACCCTAACCCTAGCCCGAACCCTAACCCTAACCCTTCCCCGAAGCCTGACCCTCACCCGTCCCCTAATCCTAACCCGTACGCTAACACTAACCGGCGCCCTCACACGTACGCTCCCCCTAAAACGTTGTCGTACCCTCACCTGGACCCTAAACCGTCCCCGTACCCTAACCCTAACCCTAGCCCGAACCCTAACCCTAACCCTTCCCCGAAGCCTGACCCTCACCCGTCCCCTAATCCTAACCCGTACGCTAACACTAACCCGCGCCCTCACACATACGCTCCCCCTAAAGCGTTTTCGTACCCTCACCTGGACCCTAAACCGTCCCCGTACCCTAACCCTAACCCTAGCCCGAACCCTAACCCTAACCCCTCCCCGAAGCCTGACCCTCACCCGTCCCCTAATCCTAACCCGTACGCTAACACTAACCCGCGCCCTCACACGTACGCTCCCCCTAAAGCGTTGTCGTACCCTCACCTGGACCCTAAACCGTCCCCGTACCCTAACCCTAACCCTAGCCCGAACCCTAATCCTAACCCTTCCCTGAAGCCTGACCCTCACCCATCACCTAATCCTAACCCGTACGCTAACACTAACCCACGCCCTCACACGTACGCTCCCCCTAAAACGTTGTCGTACCCTCACCTGGACCCTAAACCGTCCCCGTCCCCTAACCCTAACCCGAGCCCGAACCCTAACCCTAACCCTTCCCCGAAGCCTGACCCTCACCCGTCCCCTAATCCTAACCCGTTCGCTAACACTAACCCGCGCCCTCACACGTACGCTCCCCCTAAAGCGTTGTCGTACCCTCACCTGGACCCTAAACCGTCCCCGTCCCCTAACCCTAACCCTAGCCCGAACCCTAACCCTAACACTTCCCCGAAGCCTGACCCTCAACCGTCCCCTAATCCTAACCCGTACGCTAACACTAACCCGCGCGCTCACACGTACGCTCCCCCTAAAGCGTTGTCGTACCCTCACGTGGACCCTAAACCGTCCCCGTACCATAACCCTAACGCTAGCCCGAACCCTAACCCTAACACTTCCCCGAGGCCTGACCCTCACCCGTCCCCTAATCCTAACCCGTACACTAACACTAACCCGCGCCCTCACACGTACGCTCCCCCTAAAGCGTTGTCGTACCCTCACCTGGACCCTAAACCGTCCCCGTCCCCTAACCCTAACCCTAGCCCGAACCCTAACCCTAACCCTTCCCCGAAGCCTGACCCTCACCCGTCCCCTAATCCTAACCCGTACGCTAACACTAACCGGCGCCCTCACACGTACGCTCCCCCTAAAACGTTGTCGTACCCTCACCTGGACCCTAAACCGTCCCCGTACCCTAACCCTAACCCTAGCCCGAACCCTAACCCTAACCCTTCCCCGAAGCCTGACCCTCACCCGTCCCCTAATCCTAACCCGTACGCTAACACTAACCCGCGCCCTCACACATACGCTCCCCCTAAAGCGTTTTCGTACCCTCACCTGGACCCTAAACCGTCCCCGTACCCTAACCCTAACCCTAGCCCGAACCCTAACCCTAACCCCTCCCCGAAGCCTGACCCTCACCCGTCCCCTAATCCTAACCCGTACGCTAACACTAACCCGCGCCCTCACACGTACGCTCCCCCTAAAGCGTTGTCGTACCCTCACCTGGACCCTAAACCGTCCCCGTACCCTAACCCTAACCCTAGCCCGAACCCTAATCCTAACCCTTCCCTGAAGCCTGACCCTCACCCATCACCTAATCCTAACCCGTACGCTAACACTAACCCACGCCCTCACACGTACGCTCCCCCTAAAACGTTGTCGTACCCTCACCTGGACCCTAAACCGTCCCCGTCCCCTAACCCTAACCCGAGCCCGAACCCTAACCCTAACCCTTCCCCGAAGCCTGACCCTCACCCGTCCCCTAATCCTAACCCGTTCGCTAACACTAACCCGCGCCCTCACACGTACGCTCCCCCTAAAGCGTTGTCGTACCCTCACCTGGACCCTAAACCGTCCCCGTCCCCTAACCCTAACCCTAGCCCGAACCCTAACCCTAACACTTCCCCGAAGCCTGACCCTCAACCGTCCCCTAATCCTAACCCGTACGCTAACACTAACCCGCGCGCTCACACGTACGCTCCCCCTAAAGCGTTGTCGTACCCTCACCTGGACCCTAAACCGTCCCCGTACCATAACCCTAACGCTAGCCCGAACCCTAACCCTAACACTTCCCCGAGGCCTGACCCTCACCCGTCCCCTAATCCTAACCCGTACACTAACACTAACCCGCGCCCTCACACGTACGCTCCCCCTAAAGCGTTGTCGTACCCTCACCTGGACCCTAAACCGTCCCCGTACCCTAACCCTAACACTAGCCCGAACCCTAACCCTAACCCTTCCCCGAAGCCTGACCCTCACCCATCACCTAATCCTAACCCGTACGCTAACACTAACCCACGCCCTCACACGTACGCTCCCCCTAAAGCGTTGTCGTACCCTCACCTGGACCCTAAACCGTCCCCGTCCCCTAACCCTAACCCGAGCCCGAACCCTAACCCTAACCCTTCCCCGAAGCCTGACCCTCACCCGTCCCCTAATCCTAACCCGTACGCTAACACTAACCCGCGCCCTCACACGTACGCTCCCCCTAAAGCGTTGTCGTACCCTCACCTGGACCCTAAACCGTCCCCGTCCCCTAACCCTAACCCTAGCCCGAACCCTAACCCTAACACTTCCCCGAAACCTGACCCTCACCCGTCCCCTAATCCTAACCCGTATGCTAACACTAACCCGCGCGCTCACACGTACGCTCCCCCTAAAGCGTTGTCGTACCCTCACCTGGACCCTAAACCGTCCCCGTACCATAACCCTAACCCTAGCCCGAACCCTAACCCTAACACTTCCCCGAGGCCTGACCCTCACCCGTCCCCTAATCCTAAACCGTACACTAACACTAACCCGCGCCCTCACACGTACGCTCCCCCTAAAGCGTTGTCGTACCCTCACCTGGACCCTAAACCGTCCCCGTACCATAACCCTAACCCTAGCCCGAACCCTAACCCTAACCCTTCCCTGAAGCCTGACCCTCACCCATCACCTAATCCTAACCTGTACGCTAACACTAACCCACGCCCTCACACGTACGCTCCCCCTAAAGCGTTGTCGTACCCTCACCTGGACCCTAAACCGTCCCCGTCCCCTAACCCTAACCCTAGCCCGAACCCTAACCCTAACCCTTCCCCGAAGCCTGACCCTCACCCGTCCCCTAATCCTAACACGTACGCTAACACTAACCCGCGCCCTCACACGTACGCTCCCCATAAAGCGTTGTCGTACCCTCACCTGGACCCTAAACCGTCCCCGTCCCCTAACCCTAACCCTAGCCCGAACCCTAACCCTAATCCTTCCCCGAAGCCTGACCCTCACCCGTCCCCTAATCCTAACCCGTACGCTAACACTAACCCGCGCCCTCACACGTACGCTCCCCCTAAAGCGTTTTCGTACCCTCACGTGGACCCTAAACCGTCCCCGTACCCTAACCCTAACCCTAGCCCGAACACTAACCCTAACACTTCCCCGAAGCCTGACCCTCACCCGTCCCCTAATCCTAACCCGTACACTAACACTAACCCGCGCCCTCACACGTACGCTCCCCCTAAAGCGTTGTCGTACCCTCACATGGACCCTAAACCGTCCCCGTACCCTACCCCTAACCCTAGCCCGAACCCTAACCCTAACCCTTCCCCGAAGCCTGACCCTCACCCGTCCCCTAATCCTAACCCGTACGCTAACACTAACCCGCGCCCTCACACGTACGCTCCCCCTAAAGCGTTGTCGTACCCTCACCTGGACCCTAAACCGTCCCCGTACCCTAACCCTAACCCTAGCCCGAACCCTAACCCTAACACTTCCCCGAGGCCTGACCCTCACCCGTCCCCTAATCCTAACACGTACACTAACACTAACCCGCGCCCTCACACGTACGCTCCCCCTAAAGCGTTGTCGTACCCTCACCTGGACCAAAACCGTCCCCGTACCCTAACCCTAACCCTAGCCCAAACCCTAACCCTAACACTTCCCCGAAGCCTGACCCTCACCCGTCCCCTAATCCTAACCCGTACGCTAACACTAACCCGCGCCCTCACACGTACGCTCCCCCTAAAGCGTTGTCGTACCCTCACCTGGACCCTAAACCGTCCCCGTCCCCTAACCCTAACCCTACCCCGAGCCCTAACCGTAACACTTCCCCGAAGCCTGACCCTCACCCATCCCCTAAACCTAACCCGTACGCTAACACTAACCCACGCCCTCACACGTACGCTCCCCCTAAAGCGTTGTCGTACCCTCACCTGGACCCTAAACCGTCCCCGTCACCTAACCCTAACCCTAGCCCGAACCCTAACCCTAACCCTTCCCCGAAGCCTGACCCTCACCCGTCCCCTAATCCTAACCCGTACGCTAACACTAACCCGTGCCCTCACACGTACGCTCCCCCTACAGCGTTGTCGTACCCTCACCTGGACCCTACACCGTCCCCGTACCCTAACCCTAACCCTAGCCCGAACCCTAACCCTAACCCTTCCCCGAAGCCTGACCCTCACCCGTCCCCTAATCCTAACCCGTACGCTAACACTAACCTGCGCCCTCACACGTACGCTCCCCCTAAAGCGTTGTCGTACCCTCACCTGGACCCTAAACCGTCCCCGTCCCCTAACCCTAACCCTAGCCCGAACCCTAACCCTAACCCTTCCCCGAAGCCTGAACCTCACCCATCCCCTAATCCTAACCCGTACGCTAACACTAACCCGCGCCCTCACACGTACGCTCCCCCTAAAGCGTTGTCGTACCCTCACCTGGACCCTAAACCGTCCCCGTCCCCTAACCCTAACCCTAGCCCGAACCCTAACCCTAACCCTTCCCCGAAGCCTGACCCTCACCCGTCCCCTAATCCTAACCCGTACGCTAACACTAACCCGCGCCCTCACACGTACGCTCCCCCTAAAGTGTTGTCGTACCCTCACCTGGACCCTAAACCGTCCCCGTACCCTAACCCTAACCCTAGCCCGAACCCTAACCCTAACACTTCCCCGAAGCCTGACCCTCACCCGTCCCCTAATCCTAACCCGTACACTAACACTAACCCGCGCCCTCACACGTACACTCCCCCTAAAGCGTTGTCGTACCCTCACCTGGACCCTAAACCGTCCCCGTACCCTAACCCTAACCCTAGCCCGAACCCTAACCCTAACCCTTCCCCGAAGCCTGACCCTCACCCGTCCCCTAATCCTAACCCGTACGCTAACACTAACCCCCGCCCTCACACGTACGCTCCCTCTAACCGTTGTCGTACCCTCACCTGGACCCTAAACCGTCCCCGTACCCTAACCCTAACCCTAGCCCAAACCCTAACCCTAACCCTTCCCTGAAGCCTAACCCTCACCCGTCCCCTAATCCTAACCCGTACGCTAACACTAACCCGCGCCCTCACACGTACGCTCCCCCTAAAGCGTTGTCGTACCCTCACCTGGACCCTAAACCGTCCCCGTCCCCTAACCCTAACCCTAGCCCGAACCCTAACCCTAACCCTTCCCCGAAGCCTGACCCTCACCCCTCCCCTAATCCTAACCCGTACGCTAACACTAACCCGCGCCCTCACACGTACGCTCCCCCTAAAGCGTTTTCGTACCCTCACCTGGACCCTAAACCGTCCCCGTCCCCTAACCCTAACCCTAGCCCGAACCCTAACCCTAACCCTTCCCCGAAGCCTGACCCTCACCCATCCCCTAATCCTAACCCGTACGCTAACACTAACCCACGCCCTCACACGTACGCTCCCCCTAAAGCGTTGTCGTACCCTCACCTGGACCCTAAACCGTCCCCGTCCCCTAACCCTAACCCTAGCCCGAACCCTAACCCTAACCCTTCCCCGAAGCCTGACCCTCACCCGTCCCCTAATCCTAACCCGTACGCTAACACTAACCCGCGCCCTCACACGTACGCTCCCCCTAAAGCGTTGTCGTACCCTCACCTGGACCCTAAACCGTCCCCTTCCCCTAACCCTAACCCTAGCCCGAACCCTAACCGTAACCCTTCCCCGAAGCCTGACCTTCACCCATCCCCTAATCCTAACCCGTACGCTAACACTAACCCACGCCCTCACACGTACGGTCCCCTTAAGCGTTGTCGTACCCTCACCTGGACCTTAAACCGTCCCCGTACCCTAACCCTAACCCTAGCCCAAACCCTAACCCTAACCCTTCCCCGAAGCCTGACCCTCACCCGTCCACTAATCCTAAGACGTACGCTAACACTAACCCGCGCCCTCACACGTACGCTCCCCCTAAAGCGTTGTCGTACCCTTACCTGGACCCTAAACCGTCCCCGTCCCCTAACCCTAAACCTAGCCCGAACCCTAACCCTAACTCTTCCCCGAAGCCTGACCGTCACCGGTCCCCTAATCCTAACCCGTACGCTAACACTATCCCGTGGCCTCACACGTACCCTCCCCCTAAAGCGTTGTCGTACCCTCACCTGGACCCTAAACCGTCCCCGTCCCCTAACCCTAACCCTAGCCCGAACCCCCACCCTAAACCTTCCCCGAAGCCTGACCCTCACCCGTCCCCTAATACTAACCCGTACGCTAGCACTAACTCGCGGCCTCACACGTACGCTCCCCCTAAAGCGTTGTCGTACCCTCACCTGGACCCTAAACCGTCCCCGTCACCTAACCCTAACTCTAGCCCGAACCCACACCCTCACCCTTCCCCGAAGCCTGAACCTCACCCGTCCCCTAATCCAAACCCGTACGCTAACACTAACCCGCGCCCTCACACGTACGCTCCACCTAAAGCGTTGTCGTACCCTCACCTGGACCCTAAACCGTCCCTGTCCCCTAACCCTAACCCTAGCCCGAACCCCAACCCTAAACGTTCTCCGAAGCCTGACCCTCACCCGTCCCCTAATCCTAACCCGTACGCTAACACTAGCCCGCGCCCTCACACGTACGCTCCCCCTAAAGCGTTCTCGTACCCTCACCTGGACCATAAACCGTACCCGTACCCTAACGCTAACCCTAGCCCGAACCCTAACCGTAACCCTTCCCCGAAGCCTGACCCTCACCCGTCCCCTAATCCTAACCCGTACGCTAACACTAAACCGCGCCCTCACACGTACGCTCCCCCTAAAGCGTTTTCGTACCCTTACCTGGACCCTAAACCTTCCCCGTCCCCTAACACTAACCCTAGCCCAAACCCTAACCGTAACCCTTCCCCGAAGCCTGACCCTCACCCATCCCCTAATCCTAACCCGTACGCTAACACTAACCCACGCCCTCACACGTACGCTCCCCCTAAAGCGTTGTCGTACCCTCACCTGGACCCTAAACCGTCCCCGTACCCTAACCCTAACCCTAGCCCGAACCCTAACCCTAACCCTTCCCCGAAGCCTGACCCTCACCCGTCCCCTAATCCTAACCCGTACGCTAACACTAACCCACGCCCTCACACGTACGCTCCCCCTAAAGCGTTGTCGTACCCTCACCTGGACCCTAAACCGTCCCCGTCCCCTAACCCTAACCCTAGCCCGAACCCTAACTGTAACCCTTCCCCGAAGCCTGACCCTCACCCATCGCCTAATCCTAACCCGTACGCTAACACTAACCCGCACCCTCACACGTACGCTCCCCCTAAAGCGTTGTCGTACCCTCACCTGGACCCTAAACCCTCCCCGTTCCCTAACCCTAACCCTAGCCCGAACCCCAACCCTAAACCTTCCCCGAAGCCTGACCCTCACCCGTCCCCTAATCCTAACCCGTACGCTAACAGTAACCCGCGCCCTCACACGTACGCTCCCCCTAAAGCGTTGTCGTACCCTCACCTGGACCCTAAACCGTCCCCGTATCCTAACCCTAACCCTAGCCCGAACCCTAACCCTAACCCTTCCCCGAAGCCTGACCCTCACCCGTCCCCTAATCCTAACCCGTACGCTAACACTAACACACGCCCTCACACGTACGCTCCCCCTAAAGCGTTGTCGTACCCTCACCTGGACCCTAAACCGTCCCCGTACCCTAACCCTAACCCTAGCCCGAACCCTAACCCTAACCCTTCCCCGAAGCCTAACACTCACCCGTCCCCTAATCCTAACCCGTACGCTAACACTAACCCGCGCCCTCACACGTACGCTCCCCCTAAAGCGTTGTCGTACCCTCACCTGGACCCTAAACCGTCCCTGTAACCTAACCCTATCCCTAGCCCGAACCCTAACCCTAACCCTTCCCCGAAGCCTGACCCTCACCCGTCCCCTAATCCTAACCCGTACGCTAACACTAACCCGCGCCCTCACACGTACGCTCCCCCTAAAGCGTTGTCGTACCCTCACCTGGACCCTAAACCGTCCCCGTCCCCTAACCCTAACCCTAGCCCGAACCCTAACCCTAACCCTTCCCCGAAGCCTGACCCTCACCCGTCCCCTAATCCTAACCCGTACGCTAACACTAACCCGCGCCCTCACACGTACGCTCCCCCTAAAGCGTTTTCGTACCCTC